>NC_057811.1:142104795-142404795 GCF_018294505.1 Triticum aestivum
GACTCCGAGTTTTGCGCCACCGAGAAGTACCAAAAGCTGAGTTGTGTGCACGGGCACACTCCCGCTCGACGTGTATGCACGGAGGGATTCGACATTGGCAGGCGGTTTCTCAGTTGCCCCCTAGAGGTTAGTGCTAATTAAGTTCATCATTTTTCTTCAGTTAATGCCACCGCTCATCCAGAATACTATTTAACATTGGCAGGGATATGAGGCTTGTGCCTTTGTTAACTAGCTGGATGAAGTGACATGTGCCTAATGTGGACTTGCAATCAACCTTGTCACCAGGATAATCATCATCTGAGAATCCAACTAGATCAAACTCTGAGCCTTTTGGATACCATAATCCTAGTGTTGGGGTGTAAGCCAAATATCGAACAATTCGCTTCACAGCTTAGTGATGCGATTCCTTTGCCGCCGCTTGGAATCGGGCACACATGCAAACGCTAAGCATTACATCAAGCCTAGATGCACATACGTAGAGTAAATAACCAATCATGGAGCGGTATACCTTTTGATCGAACTCTTTACCATTGTCGTCGGGGCTCAATTGGCCTTTGGTTGGCATTGGCGTCGTGTATCCTTTGCAGTCTTGCATTCCAAACTTCTTCAGGCAATCTTTGAGGTGTTTTTCTTGTGATATGAAGACGCCATTACTTTGCTGACAGATTTGAAGACCAAGGAACAATTTCAGCTAACCCATCATGGACATCTGATATTGCTCTTACATCATATGCCCAAACTCATCACTGTATCTCTTGTCAGTGCAGCTGAAGATAATGTCATCCACCTAGATTTGGCATACAAACAGTTCACCAACATATGTCTTCATGAAGAGAGTGGGATCTAGCGAACCAGGTTTGAAGCCTTTGCTCTTCAGGAAGTCTTTGGGGGTGTCATACCAAACGCGAGGGGCTTGTTTGAGGCCATACAGTGCCTTGTTGAGCTAGTATACCATATCAGGAGGCTTTGGGTCTTCCAAACCAGGTGTTTGTGCAACATACACTTCTTCAACTTTGCCGTTGAGAAAGGCACTCTTTACATCCATTTGGTACAGAAGAATGTTGTTGTGGTTGGCATAGGCTAGCAGTATGCGAATGGCTTCAAGCCTAGCCACAGGAGCGAAGGTTTCATCGAAGTCAATCCCTTCAACTTGTGTGTAACCTTGAGCAATGAGACAAGCCTTGTTTCTGACAACTTAACCAAGCTCATCTTGTTTGTTGCGATAGATCCATTTGGTGCCGATGATATTGTGCTTGCGAGGATCTGGACGCTTTACTAGCTCCCATACATTGTTCAGCTCAAACTGTTGAAGCTCTTCTTGCATAGCTTGAATCCATTCAGGTTCCATTCAGGTTTCATCAACTTTCTTGGGTTCAGAAATAGAGACAAATGCAAAGTGCCCATAGAAATTTGCTAGTTGTGTTGCTCTTGAACGAGTGAGTGGACCAGGTGCATTGATGCTATCAATTATCTTCTCAATTTGTACTTCATTTGCAACACAAGGATAAACTGGACGAAGATTTTTCCCCTGCTTATCATTGTCTTCATCTTCAGCATTGGCTTTAGGTTGAGCCGTGTCTTCATGCTGATTAGGTGCAGAAATGATGATTTTGTCTTCAGCCTGATCTTCTGAAGGTATGATTTCTCCAGTACCCATAAGCTTGATAGATTCACTTGGTGTAGCTTCATCTAGCACATTTGGCAAGTGCTCTCTTTGCGAGCCGTTAGTCTCATCGAACCGCACATCCACAGTTTCAACCACTTTGTAGTGAAAGAGGTTGAAGACTCTGTAAGAGTGCGAATCCTTTCTGTAGCCAAGCATAAAGCCTTCATGTGCTTTCGGTGCAAATTTTGAAGTGTGATGCGGATCCTTGATCCAACACCTAGCACCAAATACTCTGAAATAGCTGACGTTTGGCTTCTTACCAGTCAGGAGCTCATATGATGTCTTCTTTAGGAACTTCTGAAGATAAACACGGTTGATGATGTGGCATGCATTATCAATAGCTTCAGGCTTGAATTTCCTTGGAGTCTTGTACTCATCAAACATCATTCGTGCCATCTCAATGAGGATTCTGTTCTTGCGTTCCATGATGCCATTCTGCTGAGGTGTGTTTGGAGCAGAGAACTCATGTGTGATTTCCAATGTATCAAGATAAGGGTCGAGGCCGGTGTTCTTGAATTCTGTGTTGTTATCACTTCTGATGTGCTTGATCTTGATGCCATAGTTGGTCATGGCACGATTGGCGAACTGTCTAAAGACATCTTGCACTTCAGTCTTGTAGAGAATTATGTGCACCCATGTATATCTTGAGTAATCATCAACAATGACGAAACCATAGAGGCATGCAGTGGTAGTAAGGGTAGAGTAGTGAGTAGGGCTAAATAAGTCCATGTGAAGCAGCTCGAAGGGACGCGTCGCCATGATTGTCCTCGAGGGATGCGTGGCCCTAGTCATCTTTCCAGCTTCGCAGGCACCGCATAGATGATCCTTCTTGAACTTGACGCCCTCGATGCCGATGACACGCTTCTTCTTCGCGAGAGTGTGTAAGTTCCTCATGCCCGCATGCCCTAGCCTCCGATGTCAGAGCCAGCACTCTGAAGCTTTGGTAGAAGACATACGGCCAGCTTTGGTCTTGTGGAGAAATCTACCATATACAGATCGTCTTTTCGATATCCTTCGAAGACTAGAGATTTGTCAGATTCCATAAGCACAGGGCAACGATATTTTCCAAATATCACAATCATGTTCAGATCACAAAGCATTGAGACAGACATTAAGGTTAAACCAAGGGATTCAACAAGCATCATTTATCCATGTGCTGATCCTTTGAGATTGCAACTCTACCTAGGCCCAATACCTTGCTTTTACCAGTGTCAGCAAATGTGATGTGACTTTCGTCAAACAGACGTAGGGTTGAATCCATAAGAAGACTTCGATCACCAGTCATGTGGTTAGTACATCCACTGTCCATAATCCACTCATAAGCTTTCAGTGTTGTACCCTATAGTGCAATTTGGGGGATAGGCTTCACCAAGGTAAATGTGAAGCATAAACATTTGATGAACAAGCATATTATCAAAGTTCAGATCCTGGTTAGGGTAGATAGGATGTTTGTCAAGAAATCCTGGGACGAAATACATAGTAAGACCATTCTCGCATTTTATCTTGCACCCCACAAGATGTTTTAGGTCCCCAACATAAGCATCAGAAGCCTTTGATTTCCGGCTGGAGACCTTTCCCTGCAAACGAGAGTTATTTTTTCTTAACTACCCACATCTTCAGGGGTGGCTTAGAAGCAATGAGTCTAAGTGCAGCATCTGAGAACTTTGGCTTTGGAGCCCTAGCAAATAGCCTTGCAGGAGGTGAATAATACTCATAAGAATAAGCAGAAAAGTTCTTGGTCTTATGAGCATAGCGGTTTGATGAAACACGCTCATATTCATAAGTCTGGGTATGGTTTCCATGCAAAACATTGGCGTTAGGGTGACCCTGGTGGATCCTCTGTCTATATGAAGCCTTTGTACCATATGAAGCCTTTGGTCTGGGGTTTGTCTTCTTCCCAGGTGGTGTCATGATGACATTCACAGGAAGCTTCTCGACAACTTTTGGGCACCCAGTTCTTCTTCAAAGGTGGTCTATTCCTGCACTTAGTACCAATATACCTGGCAAACACTTCACCATTCTGATTCTTAAATAGTTTATAGTTTGCATCAAAGGATTCATCAGTGATAATCGGGTTAGCACTAGTGAAGCCAGATAAGATAGATGGGTCCACTGAAGGTCCCTTTGCAGCAACCCATGTGGTTTTGGGGTACTGCTCAGGCTTCCACTATGAACCATCAACATTCATTTTCCTCTCAAACCCAACACCCTCTTTCCTAGGGTTTCATTTCAGAATCTGTTTCTTGAGGACATCACATAGTGTCTGATGTCCTTTGAGGCTTTTGTACAGCCCTGTTTCAGGCAAAGTCTTCAACCTGGCATTCTCATCAGCAATAGTAGTGGTATCCTCAAAAGAGGGGTTAGTTACCACATCAGCAGTTGACGATATTGCAACAGTACCAGCGGTAGAACATTCAGCAACAGAGATAGCATTATCACGCTCAAGACATTTTAGACATGGTGGCTCAAAGTCTTCCTGAGTGGAACTGATCTGTTGAGCGCGAAGTGAATCATTCTCCTTTTTAAGATCTTCATGAGACACTCTCAGGTTCTCAAGTTCTTGCTTCCTTTGAAGATAATCATAGGAAAGATTCTCATGAGTAGCTGAGAGAGTTTCATGACGACTTTCAAGTTCCTCGTACTTAACGTGAATATTTTTAATGTCTTCAATTAAGGATTGAGTTCAAGTCATCTCCGCGTCCAACAGGTCATCGCTTTTGTCTAGCTACTTTTGAATATGTTCCATAGAAGTTTGTTGTTCAGTTGCAATTTTAGCAAGTGTTTTGTAGCTAGGTTTGGATTCACAATCAGAGTCATCTTCACTGAATGTTTGAAAGTAAGCATCGCATGAGTTTACCTTGGCACCACGTGCCATGAGGTAGTAGGTCAGAGCAGAGTCCTCCTCATCATCGGCATCAGCATCGGCGACGAGGCCATTGTCTTCGGTGTTGAAGATGGACTTGGCGACGTAAGCTGAAGCTAGAGTCGGGCTTGCCATGCTTGAATCGGACTCCTCCTTAGATTCCACCTCCGCCTCCTCAGAAGCAGACTCCTCCTCTGAATCCATTTCCTTTCCAACAAACGCACGAGCCTTGCTGGATGAGCTCTTCTTCTGAAATGAAGACTTTGAAGAAGACTTTGAGGATTTCTTCTTCTTGTTGTCATCAGAATCATATTCCTTGCTCTTCTTCTTCTTATTAGTTTCATTTACCCATTGAGGACACTCAGAGATGTAGTGACCAGGTTTCTTGTATTTGTGGCATGTTCTCTTCTTGTGGTCACGAGTGGAAGCTTCATCATTTCTTGAGCTGGATCTTGAAGACTTTCCGAAACGTTTCTTCTTGGATAACTTCTGGAACTTCTTCACGAGCATAGCTAGCTCTTTTCCAATGTCTTCAGGATCCCCAGAACTGCAGTCAGATTCTTCTTCAGATGAGGAGACAACTTTTGCCTTCAAAGCACGGGTTCGACCATAGTTGGGACCATAGATATCTATCTTCTCAGATAACTGGAACTCATGTGTGTTGAGCCTCTCAAGTATGCCAAACGGATCGAGATCTTTGAAGTCAGGACGTTCTTGTATCATCAGGGCCAGGGTGTCGAATGAGCTGTCAAGTGATATCAGGAGCTTCTTGACGATTTCGTGCTTGGTGATCTCAGTGGCGCCGAGTGCGCGAAGCTCATTTGTGATATCAGTGAGGCGATCAAATGTGAGCTGGACATTCTCATTGTCGTTTCTTAAAGCAGTTGAAGAGGTTGCGAAGAACATCAATCCTTGAATCTCTCTAAGTTGAGACGCCTTCATTGACCTTGGAGAGCCAGTCCCAGACCAGCTTCGCATTTTCCAGTGCACTCACACGGCCGTACTGTCCTTTGGTCAGATGACCACATATGATGTTCTTGTCAGTCGAATCCAGTTGAATGAACCTCCTAACATCAGCAGCGGTGACACCTTCACCGACCTTGGGAACGCCATTCTTGATGACATACCAGAGGCGACATCAATGGCTTCAAGATGCATGCTGATACGTCTCCAACGTATCTATAATTTTTTATTGTTCCATGATGTTATATTATCAATCTTGGATGTTTTATAATCATTTTATAGTCATTTTATATCATTTTTTGGTACTAACCTATTGACATAGTGCCAAGTGCCAGTTGCTATTTTTTGCATGTTTTTTACATCACAGGAAATCAATACAAAACGGACTCCAAATGCAACAAAACTTACGGAGATTTTTTATGGACCAGAAGACACCTAATGGGCCAAGGTTGTGCCTGGGGGGTGCTACGATGAGAGCACAACCCACCAGGGCGCTAGGAGGCCCAGGCGCGCCCTGGTGGGTTGTGCCCACCTCGGGTGCCCCCCGGACCGCCTCTTTGCTCTATAAATACCCCAATATTCCAGAAACCCTATTGGAGTCGACGAAAATCAATTCCAGCCGCAGCAGAGTCCAGAACCACCAGATCCAATCTAGACACCATCACGGATGGGGTTCACCACCTCCATTGGTGCCCCTCCGATGATGCCTGACTAGTTCTTTGTAGACCTTCGGGTCCGTAGTTAGTAGCTAGATGGCTTCCTCTCTCTCACTGAATTCTCAATACAATGGTCTCTTGGAGATCCATATGATGTAACTCTTTTTGTGGTGCGTTTGTTGGGATCGGATGAACTTTGAGTTTATGATCAGATCTATCTTTTTATATTCATGAAAGTATTTGAGTTTCTTTGATCTCTTTTGTGCATGATTGCTTATAGCCTCGTATTTCTTCTCCAATATTTGGGTTTTTTGGGGTGGTCTATTTATCTTGCAATGGGAAGAGGTGCTTTGTAGTGGGTTCGATCTTACGGTACTTGATCCCAGTGACAGAAGGGGAACCGACATGTATGTATCGTTGCTACTAAGGATAAAACAATAGGGTCTATCTCTACATAAATATATCTTGTCTACATCATGTCATCGTTCTTATTGCATTCCTCCGTTTCTCCATGAACTTAATACACTAGATGCATGCTGGATAGCGGTCGATGTGTGGAGTAGTAGTAGTAGATGCAGGCAGGAGTCGGTCTACTAATCTTGGACGTGATGCCTATATAATGATCATTGCCTCGATATCGTCATGATTATTTGAAGTTCTATCAATTGCCCAACAGTAATTTGTTTACCCACCGTTTGCTATTTTTCTCGAGAGAAGCCACTAGTGAAACCTACGGCCCTCTGGTCTCTTTCTCATATTATCTGACTTCGTGATCTATTTTATTTGCCTTTTATTTTCAGATCTATTAAACTAAAAATACAAAAATACCTTGCTGCGTTTTATTCTTATTTATTTTATTTGGCGTTCGATATATCAATCTACTACAATTTTATCTCATGTTCGTTTGCCTATCTTGAGGCGCCGTTACCCGAAAGGGATTGACAACCCCTTTAACACGTCGGGTTGCGATGATTTCTTATCTGTGTGCAGGGTTGTTTACATTGTGTTGCTTGGTTCTCCTACTAGTTCGATAACCTTGCTTTCATATCTGAGGGAAATACCTCCCGCTGCTGTGCTGCATCATCCCTTCCTCTTTGGGGAAATACAGACGTAGATTCGAGCCGCATCAAAAGGAATTTTTGGCGCTGTTGCCGGGGAGGATCTTCAACATATACCAGGTTCCTAATCACAAATCTCATCTCCTTGCAATTTACATTATTTGCCATTTGCCTCTCGTTTTCCTCTCCCCAACTTCACGAAAATTTGTCGTTTTATTCGCCCCTCTTTTTCGTTCGCCGTTTCCTTGCAGGATCTGTTTTTGTGTGCGTTCTTGTTTTCGTTGTCATGATGCCTCAAAGAAAATATTATGATGTTCCTTACCCAAATATTTTTCTTGAAATTGACAAAAGTACCAAGGAATATATGACTACACAATTTGAGCACAATAAGTATTTTACTGAAGAACTTAAGGAGCACTCCGTTGTGCTGGATGCTATCACAAAACAACTTGATGATATTAGTAGAGAAGTTTGCAATCTCCAATCTAAGTATGCTTTTGCTGAAAGTTTGCTAGGAAAAATATCCGATGCACAAGCTACCTTAGTAAATCAAATGGTCGCTAAACCAATCTCGTTAGAAGATAAAAGTGATGAAGATCTTAAAATGATTGGTGTTTCTTCTATTGATTCCTTATTTAGTAAAGTTAAGATTGATGAAAAAGGGACTAGAGAAGAGTCAACTTTAGCTAGAAGGCATCCCGATAATTCGGAGGGTGAAAATCTTGTAGTGAAAATTGATGAAAGTGGGTTTGAAGAGGTCAAAACTTTAACTAGTGATGTGCCCACTCTTTTGTATTACAAAGACTTTAATTATGATAGTTGCTCTTTGATTGATTGTATTTCTTTGTTGCAATACATTATAAATTCACCCCATGCTTATGAACAAAATAAAGCTTTTACTAAACATATTGTTGATGCTATGACGAAAGCTTTTGAAGAAAAATTGGAATTAGAAGTTTCAATTCCTAGAAAATTGCATGATGAATGGGAACCTACTATCAAAGTCAAGATTAAAAATTATGAGTGTTTTGCTTTGTGTGACTTGGGTGCTAGTGTTTCTACAATTCCGAAATCTTTATGTGATGTGCTTGGTCTTACCGATATTGAATCGTGTTCTTTGAATTTGCACTTGGCGGATTCTACTATTAAAAAGCCTATGGGAAGAATTAATGATATTCTTATCTTGCAAATAGGAATTATGTGCCCATAGATTTTATTGTTCTCGATATTAATTGCAATCCGTCTTGTCCAATTATTCTTGGTACACCGTTTTTACGCACTATCGGTGCCGTGATTGATATGAAAGAAGGCAATATTAAGTTTCAATTGCCTTTGAGAAAGGGCATGGAACACTTTCCTAGAACAAGAATTAGGCCACCATATGAATCAATCATGAGGGCATCTTATGGATCTCGAACTAAAGATGACAAAACTTAGATCCTTGCTTTATGCCTAGCTAAGGGCGTAAAACTATAGCGCTTGTTGGGAGGCAACCCAATGAATAAAATTTATTTTTGCTTTTTGCTTTTTGTTCTTGAGTGTTAGCACAATTATGCTACTGTTATGATTGTGTTTTTTTGTTTTAATTAGTGTTTGTGCCAAGTAAAGCCTTTAGGATCTTCTTGGGTGATAGTTGTTTGATCTTGCTGAAAACAGAAAATTTTACGCTCACGAAAACAATTCTTATTTTTAACCAGAGCGTGATAAAATACCATTTTTTGCAGTAGATTAATATACAAATTACGCAGGTCGCACAGATTTTTCTGAATTTTTGGAGTTCCAAAAGTATTCGAACAAATCAGATTGCTACAGATTGTTCTGTTTTGACAGATTCTGTTTTCTTTGCGTTGTGTGCTTGTTTTGATGGCTCTATGGTTTTCTTTGATGAGTTTTTGCCATAGAAAAGTTGGAATACAGTATATATAATGCAAGAATAAAATATGAATTGGTTTGATATAGTACTTATAGTAGTGATTTATTTTCTTATACTAACGGATCTCACGAAGGTTTTGTTGAGTTTTGTGTGGTTGAAGTTTTCAAGTTTTGGGTTATCTTACGATGGATGAAGGAATAAGGAGTAAGAAGAGCCTAAGCTTGGGGATGCTCCGGCATCCCAAGCTATTATCCAAAAGTGAACAAGCAACTAAGCTTGGGGATGCCCCGAGTGGCATCCCCTCTTTCTTCTAACGACCATCGGTATTTTACTCGAAGCTATATTTTTATTCATCACATACTATGTGTTTTGCTTGGAGTGTCTTGTATGATATGAGTCTTTGCTTGTTTTATTTTGTGTTTTAAGTCTTGATTCCTTGCTGGACACACCTATTTGAGAGAGCCAAAATTATGTCATGACTTATTACAATTGAACTCTATGCTTCACTTCAATTTTTATGAGCTATGGACTTGCTCTAGTGCTTCACTTATATCTTTTTGAGCATGGTGTGCTTTAGTATTTTTGAAGAAATGCTCTCTTGCTTCACTTAGATTTATTTGAGAGTTAGTAAAATTTTCAAGAAATTCTCTCTTGCTTCACTTAAATTAATTTTAGAGAAAGAAAGAAAAATTATGCTCATGATCTTCCCTTATATTTTTTTGAGCTTATCAAAAGCAACACATGAAAATTAGTTCCAAAGTGATAGATATATAAGAAGGATATAATAAAAACTTTCATGAAGATCATTGGACAAAATAAACTTGATTATTAGTAATAGTTTTGAGATATGATGATGTGATATGTGAGTTATGTTGATGAGTAATTATGTTTTAGTAAGAATATTGGTGTTAAGGTTTGTGATTCCCTATGCAAGCACGAAAGTCAATAATTATGCAATGAAATTATATCCTACTTGTGGTGCATTATTCGGTGTTAATTATGCTTAATGCTCACTTATGAGATTATTCGTTTCTTGTTAGGTTGCTTCTCAATCTTTTGCTAGCCTTCATTGTGCATCCAAAATCCTTTAAACTAGTTATGCCGCATGAGTCCACCATACCTACCTATATGCGGTATTCTTTTGCTGTTTTAAGCAAATGTGTATGTGTCATCTCTAATTTTCAAAATAAACTTCTCCTTTGTGTGTTCGTTCCGCTCGCGTAGCAGTGAGGGGTGGCTAATACTTTCCATGCTAGATGTGTTATTCTCACGATGAGTATTTATTCACTTGTCATTGCACGAGAGTAAGGCAAAGGTATTAGGGATGCCAGTCTCGAATGAAAAATGAATTTACTTTATGTTGTCAAATAATAAATTCATTGGAAAGTGTTGGTATGGAGGGCAACCATGGATACGGCTAGCCATGGAAAGTGAAAGTATGGTCGAAAAAGGAATAAACTTTATTTTCTGTTTGGGAACCGCCTATGATATATCTATCATGGAAAGTGTTGGCAACTCTAAGTCGTTTTCATTGGTGGGAAGGATGCACCTCCCAAAATGTTTTTATCTCTCAATTTTCGCTTTGAGCTCTGGCACCTCTACAAATCCCTATTTCCCTCTGCGAAGGGCCTTTCTTTTACTTTATGCAATTTTTATTTTGAATTTGAGTCTCCATCTTCTCTTATAAAAGCACCAACTAGGAGGCAATATGATCGTACTTGAGTATTGGGTGTAGTTAATATGCGAGTGTGTTTCATGAATGGATCAATGATTGAGCATGATGTGCTAGGGATAGCTTATTTTAGCATTGATATTTTGAAAGACATGGTTGCTTGTTGATATGCTTGAGTATTTAAATTATCATGTCAAAACTAGACTATTGCTTTGAACAATATAAAAGTCCAAATGTCCATGCTATAAGGAAAAGAATATGATATAACATGTTAGGCAGCATTCCACATCAAAAATTATGTTTTTATCACTTACCTACTCGAGGACGAGTAGGAGTTAACCTTGGGGATGCTGATACGTCTCCAACGTATCTATAATTTCTGATTGTTCCATGCTGTTATATTATCAATATTGGATATTTTATAATCATTTTATAGTCATTTTATATCATTTTTTGGTACTAACCTATTGACATAGTACCAAGTGCCAGTTGCTGTCTTTTGCAAGTTTTTTTTACATCGCAGGAAATCAATACCATACGGAGTCCAAATGCAACGAAACTTTAGGGAGATTTTTTATGGACCGAAGACACCTAATGAGCCAAGGCTTCGCCTGGGGGTGCTCCGAGGAGATCACAACCCACCAGGGTGCGCCAGGAAGCCCAGGTGCGCCCTGGTGGGTTGTGCCCACCTCGGGTGCCCCCGGACCACCTCTTTGCTCTATAAATACCCCAATATTCCAGAAACCCTAAGGGAGTCGACGAAAATCAATTCCAGCCGCCGCAGAGTCCAGAACCACCAAATCCAATCTAGACACCATCACGGATGGGGTTCACCACCTCCATTGGTGCCCCTCCGATGATGCGTGAGTAGTTCTTTGTAGACCTTCGGGTCCGTACTTAGTAGCTAGATGGCTTCCTCTCTCTCGCTGAATTCTCAATACAATGGTCTCTTGGAGATCCATATTGAAGGAAATATGCCCTAGAGGCAATAATAAAGTTGTTATTTATATTTCCTTATATCCTGATAAATGTTTATTATTCATGCTAGAATTGTATTAACCGGAAACTTAGTACATGTGTGAATACATAGACAAAACAGAGTGTCCCTAGTATGCCTCTACTTGACTAGCTCGTTAAATCAAAGATGGTTAAGTTTCCTGACCATAGACATGTGTTGTCATTTGATGAACGGGATCACATCATTAGGAGAATTATGTGATGGACAAAACCCAGCCGTTAGCTTAGCATGTTGATCGTTCAGTTTTATTGCTATTGCTTTCTTCATGATTATACATATTCCTTTGACTATGAGATTATGCAACTCCGTAATACCGGAGGAACACCTTGGGTGCTATCAAACATCACAACGTAACTGGGTGATTATAAAGATGCTCTAAAGGTGTCTCCGAAGGTGTTTGTTTGGTTGGCATAGATCGAGATTAGGATTTGTCACTCCGAGTATCGGAGAGGTATCTCTGGGCCCTCTCGGTAATGCACATCACTATAAGCCTTGCAAGCAATGTGACTAATGAGTTAGCTACAGGATGATGTATTACGGAACAAGTAAAGAGACTTGCCGGTAACGAGATTGAACTAGGTATGATGATACCGACGATCGAATCTCGGGCAAGTAACATACCGATGACAAAGGGAATGATGTATGTTGTAATGCGGTTTGACCGATAAAGATCTTCGTAGAATATGTAGGAACCAATATGAGCATCCAGGTTCCGCTATTGGTTATTGACCGGAGATGTGTCTCGGTCATGTCTACATAGTTCTCGAACCCGTAGGGTCCGCATGCTTAACGATCGATGACGATTTGTATTATGAGTTATGTGATTTGGTGACCGAAGTTTGTTCGGAGTCCTGGATGAGATCACGGACATGACAAGGAGTCTCGAAATGGTCGAGAGGTAAAGATTCATATATTGGAAGGTTATATTCGGACATTAGAATGGTTCCGAGTGATTCAGATATTTTACCGGAGTACCGAGGGGTTACCGAAACCCCCCGGGGGAAATATTGGGCCTACTGGGCCATATTGGAGGAGAGGAAAAAGGACACATGAGGAGGGGCGCTCCCCCCTTGCCCAAACTGAATTTGACTAGGGGAGGGGGAGGCCCTCTCTTTCCTTCTCCCTGTCTCTCCCTTCCCCTTTTCCCTCTCCGATGGAAGGAAGGAGGGGGGCCGAATCCTACTTGGACTAGGAGTCCAACTAGGACTCCCCCCTTATGGCACGCCCCCTTAAGCCGACCACCTCCTCCCCCCCCTTATATACGGAGGAGGGGGGCACCCCAAAGGCAAAATAGACATCTCTTAGCCGTGTGTGGTGCCCACTCCATAGTTTACCACCTCGGTCATATCGTTGTAGTGCTTAGGCGAAGCCCTGCGCCGGTAACATCATCATCACCGTCGCCACGCCGTCGTGCTGAGGGAACTCTCCCTCGTCCTCAACTGGATCAAGAGCTCGAGGGATGTCATCGTGCTGAACGTGTGCAGAACATGGAGGTGTGCTACCTCTTGAGCATGCGTTGGTTTTCCCTTAAAGAGGAAAGGGTGATGCAGTAAAGTAGCATAAGTATTTCCCTCAGTTTTTGAGAACCAAGGTATCAATCCAGTAGGAGATTACACGCAAGTCACCTAATACCTGCACAAACAATCAAGAACCTTGCAACCAACGCGATAAAGGGGTTGTCAATCCCTTCACGGTCACTCGCAAAAGTGAGATCTAATAAAGATAGTAAGGTAAATATTTTTGGTATTTTTGTTGTATAGATTGGAAAGTAAAGATTGCAAAATAGTAGAGCGAGATGTCATGTAAATAAAAGAGATGCAATATAATAAGAAAGAGACCCGGGGGCCATAGGTTTCACAAGTGGCTTCTCTCAAGATAGCATATATTACGGTGGGTGAACAAATTACTGCCGAGCAATTGATAGAAAAGCGCATAGTTATGAGAATATCTAGGCAATGATCATGAATATAGGCATCACGTCCGTGTCAAGTAGACCGAAACGATTCTGCATCTACTACTATTACTCCACACATCGACCGCTATCCAGCATGCATCTAGAGTATTAAGTTCATAAGAACAGAGTAACGCATTAAGCAAGATGACATGATGTAGAGGGATAAACTCAAGCAATATGATATAAACCCCATCTTTTTATCCTCGATGGCAACAATACAATACGTGCCTTTCTACCCCTACTGTCACTGGGAAAGGACACCGCAAGATTGAACCCAAATCTAAGCACTTCTCCCATTGCAAGAAAGATCAATCTAGTAGGCCAAACTAAACCGATAATTCGAAGAGACTTGCAAAGATATCAAATCATGCATATAAGAGTTCAGATTATAACCAAATATTATTCATAGATAATCTTGATCATAAATCCACAATTCATTGGATCTCGGCAAACACACCGCAAAAGAGTATTACATCGAATATATCTCCAAGAACATCGAGGAGAACATTGTATTGAGAACCGAAGAGAGAGAAGAAGCCATCTAGCTAATAACTATGGACCCAAAGGTCTATGGAAAACTACTCACGCGCTTCATCGGAGAGGCTATGGTGTTGATGTAGAAGCCCTCCGTGATCGATTCCCCCTCCGGCAGATCGCCGGAAAAGGCCCCAAGATGGGATCTCACGGGTACAGAAGGTTGCAACGGTGGAAAAGTGGTTTTGTGGCTCTCCCTGATGTTTTTAGGATATAAGAGTATATATAGGCAAAAGAAGTATGTCGGTGGAGCTCCATGCGGCCCACGAGGGTGGGGGGCGTGCCTACCCCCCTGGGCGCGCCCTCCTGCCTCGTGGCCACCTCACGGAGTTACTTCAACTCCAAGTCTTCTGGATTGCGTTTGTTCCAAGAAAGATCATCGCGAAGGTTTCATTCCGTTTGGATTCCGTTTGGTATTCCTTTTCTGCAAAACACTGAAATAGGCAAAAAAACAGAAACTGGCACTAGGCCTTCTGTTAATAGGTTAGTCCCAAAAATAATATAAAAGAGCATATTAAAGCCCATTAAACATCCAAAACAGATAATATAATAGCATGGGACAATCAAAAATTATAGATACGTTGGAGACGTATCAAGGTGCCGTACGTTCGGTACTTGGATCGGTTGGATCATGAAGACGTTCGACTACATCAACCGCGTTACTAAACGCTTCCGCTTTCAGTCTACGAGGGTACATGGACACACTCTCCCGTCTCATTGCTATGCATCTCCTAGATAGATCTTGCATGATCGTAGGAATTTTTTTTTGAAATATTGCGTTCCCCAACAGTGGCATCCGAGCCAGGTCTATGCGTAGATGTTATATGCACAAGTAGAACACAAAGAGTTGTGGGCGATAATAGTCATACTGCTTACCACCAACGTGTTACTTTGATTCGGCGATATTGTTGGATGAAGCGGCCCGGACCGACATTACATGACCGCTTTCATGAGACTGGTTCTACCGACGTGCTTCGCACACAGGTGGCTGGCGGGTGTCTGTTTCTCCAACTTTAGTTGAATTGAGTTTGACTACGGTCTGTCCATGTTGAAGGTTAAAACAGCACACTTGATGAAAAATCGTTGTGGTTTTGATGTGTAGGTAAGAACGGTTCTTGCTAGAAGCCCGTAGCAGTAAAACTTGCAACAACAAAGTAGAGGACGTCTAACTTGTTGTTGCAGGGCATGTTGTGATGTGATATGGTCAAGACGTGATAAGATATAAATTGTTGTATGAGATGATCATGTGTTGTAAAAGTTATCGGCAACTGGCAAGAGCCTTATGGTTGTCGCTTTATTGTATGAAATGCAATCGCCATGTAATTGCTTTACTTTATCACTAAGCGGTAGCGATAGTCATGGAAGCAATAGTTGGCGAGACGACAACGATGCTATGATGGAGATCAAGGTGTCAAGCCGGTAACGATGGAGATCATGATGGTGCTTTGGAGATGGAGATCAAAGGCACAAGATGATGATGGCCATATCATGTCACATGTTTTGATTGCATGTGATGTTTATTCTTTATGCATCTTATTTTGCTTAATACGCCGGTAGAATTATAAGATGATCCCTCACTAAATTTCAAGATATAAGTGTTCTCCCTGAGAATGCACCGTTGCTAAAGTTTGTCGTGCCGAGACACCATGTGATGATCGGGTGTGATAAGCTCTACATTCACATACAACGGGTGCAAGCCAGTTTTGCACGTGCAAAATACTCGGGTCAAACTTGACGAGCCTAGCATATGCAGCTATGGCCTCGGAACACTGAGACCGAAAGGTTGAACGTGAATCATATAGTAGATATGATCAACATAGTGATTTTCACCATTGAAAACTACTCCATCTCACGTGATGATCGGACATGGTTTAGTTGATATGGATCACGTGATCCTTTAGATGACTAGAGGGATGTCTATCTAAGTGGGAGTTCTTAAGTAATATGATTAATTGAACTTTAATTTATCATGAACTTAGTCCTGATAGTATTTGCATATCTATGTTGTAGATCAATAGCTTGCGATGTAGCTCCCCGTTTATTTTTTGATATTCCTAGAGAAAAATAAGTTGAAAGATGATAATAGCAATGATGCGGAGTAGGTCCGTGATATGAGGACTAGCCTCATTGTTGCATAAAATAATTATGTCCTTGATGCACCACTAGGTGACGGACCTATTACAGGAGCAGATGCAGACATTATGAACGTTTGGCAGGCTCGGTATGATGACTACTTGATAGTTTAGTGCACCATGCTTTACGGCTTAGAACCGGGACTTCAAAAGCGTTTTGAACGCCACGGAGCATATAAGATGTTCCAAGAGCTGAAATTGGTATTTCATACTCATGCCCGAGTTGAGAGGTATGAGACCTCTGACAAGTATTTTGCCTACAAAATGGAGGAGAATAGCTCAACCCGTGAGCATGCGCTCAGAATGTCTGAGTACTACTATCGCTTGAATCAAGTGGGGCTTAATCTTCCAGATAAGATAGTGATTGACAGAGCTCTCTAGTCACTATCACCAAGTTACTGGAACTTCGTGATGAACTATAATATGCAAGGGATGACAAAAACGATTCCCGAGCTATTCGTGATGCTGAAATCGACGAAGGTAGAAATCAAGAGAAGCATCAAATGTTGATGGTTGACAAGACCACTAGTTTCAAGTTAAAGGGCAAGGGAAACAAAAGGGAACTTCAAGATGAATGGCAAGCAAGTTGCCACTCCCATGAAGAAGCCCAAAGCTAGACTCAAGCCTAAAACGGAGTGCTTCTACTCCAAAGGAAATGGTCACTGGAAGCGAAACTGCCCAAAATACTTGGCGGATAAGAAGGATGGCAAAGTGAACAAAAGAATATATGATATACATGTTATTGATGTGTACTTTACTAGTGTTCATAGTAGCCCCTGGGTATTTGATACTGATACGTCTCCAACGTATCTATAATTTTTGATTGTTCCATGCTATTATATATTCTATTTTGGATGTTTAATGGGCTTATTTATACACTTTTATATTAATTTTGGGACTAACCTATTAACCGGAGACCCAGCCCAAATTGTTGTTTTTTTTCCTATTTCAGTGTTTCGCAGAAAAAAGATATCAAACGGAGTCCAAACGGAATGAAACCTTCGGGAGTGTGATTTTTGGAACAAACGTGATCCAGAGGACTTGGATTGGATGTCAAGCAACCAACAAGGAGGCCACGAGGCAGGGGGCGCGCCTACCCCCCTGGGCACGCCCTCCACCCTCATGGGCCCCTCGTGGCTCCACCGACCTACTTCTTCCTCCTATATATACCTATGTACCCCCAAACCATCGAGAGCACCACGAAAACCTAATACCGCCGCAACCTTCTGTACCCATGAGATCCCATCTTGGGGCCTTTTCCGGCGTCCTGCCGGAGGGGGCATTGATCACGGAGGGCTTCTACATCAACACCATAGCCTCTCCGATGATGTGTGAGTAGTTTACCTCAGACCTTCGGGTCCATAGTTATTAGCTAGATGGCTTCTTCTCTCTCTTTGGATCTCAATACAAAGTTCTCCTTGATTCTCTTGGATATCTATTCGATGTAATCTTCTTTTGCGGTGTGTTTGTCAAGATCCGATGAATTGTGGGTTTATGATCCAGATTATCTATGAACAATATTTGAATCTTCTCTGAATTCTTTTATGTATGATTGGTTATCTTTGCAAGTCTCTTCGAATTATCAGTTTGGTTTGGCCTACTAGATTGATCTTTCTTGCAATGGGAGAAGTGCTTAGCTTTGGGTTCAATCTTGCGGTGCTCGATCCCAGTGACAGTAGGGGAAACGACACGTATTGTATTGTTGCCATCGAGGATAAAAAGATGGGGTTTATATCATATTGCATGAGTTTATCCCTCTACATCATGTCATCTTGCTTAAAGCGTTACTCCGTTCTTATGAACTTAATACTCTAGATGCATGCTGGATAGCGGTCGATGTGTGGAGTAATCGTAGTAGATGCAGGCAGGAGTCGGTCTACTTCTCACGGACGTGATGCCTATATACATGATCATAGCTAGATATTCTCATAACTATGCTCAATTCTATCAATTGCTTGACAGAAATTTGTTCACCCACCGTAATACTTATGCTATCTTGAGAGAAGCCACTAGTGAAACCTATGGCCCCCGGGTCTATTTTCCATCACATTAATCTCCCGTCAACAAGCTATTTCTGGCGCCGTTTATTTTGCTTTTTTTACTTTTAGTCTTTATCATAAAAAACCAAAAATATTATCTTATCATCTCTATCAGATCTCACTTTTGCAAGTGGCCGTGAAGGGATTGACAACCCCTTTATCGCGTTGGTTGCAAGGTTCTTATTTGTTTGTGTATGTGGAAGGGACTTGAGTGTGGCCTCCTACTGGATTGATACCTTGGTTCTCAAAAACTGAGGGAAATACTTATGCTACTATGCTACATCACCCTTTCCTCTTCAAGGGAAAACCAAAGTAGTGCTCAAGAGGTAGCAAGAAGGATTTCTGGCGCCGTTGCCGGGGAGTCTACGCACAAGTCAACATACCAAGTACCCATCACAAACTCTTATCCCTCGCATTACATTATTTGCCATTTGCCTCTCGTTTTCCTCTCCCCCACTGCACCCTTGCCGTTTTATTCGCCCTCTTTTCCGTTTGCCTCTTTTTTGCTCGCTTCTTGTTTGCTCGTGTGTTGGATTGCTTGCTTGTCATGATGGCTCAAGATAATACTAAATTGTGTGACTTCACCAATACCAACAACAATGATTTTCTTAGCACTCCAATTGTTCCTCTTACCGAGGCTGAATCTTGTCATGAAAGATCAATTCGCCGGCCTTCCTAGTGAAGATGCCGCTACCCATCTAAATAGCTTTGTTGATTTGTGTGACATGCAAAAGAAGAAAGATGTGGATAATTATATTGTTAAATTGAAGCTATTTCCGTTTTCTCTTAGAGATCGCGCTAAAACTTGATTTTCGTCTTTGCCTAAAAATAGTATTGATTCTTGGAATAAGTGCAAAGATGCCTTTATCTCTAAGTATTTTCCTCCCGCTAAGATCATCTCTCTTAGAAATGACATTATGAATTTTAAGCAACTTTATCATGAACATTGTGCACAAGCTTGGGAGAGAATGGAATTAATGATACATAATTGCCCTACTCATGGTTTGAATTTGTGGATGATTATACAAAAAATTTATGCCAGATTGAATTTTGCTTCTAGAAATCTTTTAGATTCGGCCGCGGGAGGCACTCTTATGGAGATCACTTTAGGAGAAGCTACTAAACTCCTAGATAATATTATGGTTAATTATTCTCAATGGCACACTAAAAGATCTACGAGTAAAAAGGTGCATGCAATTGAAGAAATTAATATTTTGAGTGGAAAGATGGATGAACTTATGAAATTGTTTGCTAATAAGAGTGTTGCTTCTGATCCTAATGATATGCCTTCGTATACCTTGATTGAGAACAATAATGAATCTATGGATGTGAATTTTGTTGGTAGGAATAATTTTGGTAACATCGCTTATAGAGGAAACTTTAATCCTAGGACGTATCCTAGTAATTCCTCTAAAAATTATGGTAATTCCTACAACAACTCTTATGGAAATTTTAATAAGATGCCCTCTGATTTTGAGACTAGTGTTAAAGAATTTATGATTTCCCAAAAGAATTTCAATGCTTTGCTTGAAGAAAAATTGCCTAAGATTGATGAATTGGCTAGGAACGTGGATAGAATTTATCTTGATGTTGATTCTTTGAAACTTAGATCTATTCCACCTAAGCATGATATCAATTAGTATCTCAAAGCCATGATAATTTCCATTGATGAGTGCAAGGAAAGAACCGCTAGGATGCGTGCTAAGAAAGATTGCTTTGTGAAGGCGTGTTCTTCTAATTTTTATGAGAATAAAGATGAAGATCTAAAAGTTATTGATGTGTCCCCTATTAAATCCTTGTTTTGCAATATGAATCTTGATGATGATGGGACTGGAGATGAGTCAACTTTAGTTAGAAGGCGTCCCAAAGATTCGGAGTTTTTAGATCTTGATGCTAAAATTGGTAAAAGTGGGATTGAAGAGGTCAAAACTTTAGATAGCAATGAACCAACTATTTTGGATTTCAAGGAATTTAATTATGATAATTGCTCTTTGATAGATTGTATTTCCTTGTTGCAATCCGTGCTAAATTCTCCGCATGCTTATAGTCAAAATAAGGCTTTTACTAAACACATTGTTGATGCTTTAATGCAATCTTATGAAGAAAAGCTTGAATTGGAAGTTTCTATCCCTAGAAAACTTTATGATGAGTGGGAACCTACCATTAAAATTAAAATTAAAGATCATGAATGCTATGCTTTGTGTGATTGGGGTGCTAGTGTTTCCACGATCCCAAAAACTTTGTGTGATTTGCTAGGTTTCTGTGAATTTGATGATTGTTCTTTAAACTTGCACCTTGCGGATTCGACCATTAAGAAACCTATGGGAAGAATTAATGATGTTCTTATTGTTGCAAATAGGAATTATATGCCCATAGATTTCATTGTTCTTGATATAGATTGCAATCCTTCATGTCCTATTATTCTTGGTAGACCTTTCCTTAGAACGGTTGGTGCAATCATTGATATGAAGGAAGGGAATATTAGATTCCAATTTCCATTAAGGAAAGGCATGGAACACTTCCCTAGAAAGAAAATTAAATTACCATATGAATCTATTATGAGAGCCACTTATGGATTGCCTACCAAAGATGGCAATACCTAGATCTATCCTCGCTTTTATGCCTAGCTAGGGGCGTTAAACGATAGCGCTTGTTGGGAGGCAACCCAATTTTATTTTAGTTTTTTTTGCTTTTTGGTTCTATTTAGGAATAAATAATCCATCTAGCCTCTGGTTAGATTTGTTTTTGTGTTTTAATTAGTGTTTGTGCCAAGTTAAACCTATAGGATCTTCTTGGATGATAGTTATTTGATCTCGCTGAAAATTCCAGAAACTTTCTGTTCACGAAAACAATTTTTAAAATCACCAGAACGTGATAAAATACTGATTCCAATTGCAGTATATCAATAAACAAATTATCAAGGTCTTCCTATGTTGGTAGATTTTTTTGAGTTCCAGAAGTTTGCGTTAGGTACAGATTACTATAGACTGTTCTGTTTTTGACAAATTCTGTTTTTCGCGTGTTGTTTGCTTATTTTAATGGATCTACGGCTAGTAAAAGAGTTTATAAACCATAGAAAGTTGGAATACAGTAGGTTTAACACCAATATAAATAAAAGAATGAGTTCATTACAATACCTTGAAGTGGTGTTTTGTTTTCTTTCGCTAATGGAGCTCACGAGATTTTCTGTTAAGTTTTGTGTTGTGAAGTTTTCAAGTTTTGGGTAAAGATTTGATGGATTATGGAACAAGGAGTGGAAAGAGCCTAAGCTTGGGGATGCCCAAGTTACCCCAAGGTAAAATTCAGGGATAACCAAAAGCTTAAGCTTGGGGATGCCCCGGAAAGCATCCCCTCTTTTGTCTTCGTCTATCGGTAACTTTACTTGGAGCTATATTTTTATTCACCACATGATATGTGTTTTGCTTGGAGCGTCTTGTATGATTTGAGTCTTTGCCTTTTTTTTTGTCACAAACATCCTCGTTGTACACACCTTTTGAGAGAGACACACATGATTTGGAATTTGTTAGAATACTCTATGTGTTTCACTTATATCTTTTGAGCTATATAGTTTTTGCTCTAGTGCTTCGCTTATATCTTTTAGAGCACGGTAGTGGTTGTATTTTATGGAAATTATTGATCTCTCATGCTTCACTTACATTATTTTGAGAGTATTAAACAGCATGGTAATTTGCTTTAATTGTGAAATAAATCTTCCATATTGAGTTCATTGAATATCATGAGAAGTTTGATACTTGATAAGTGTTTTGAGATATAAAGGTGGTAATATTAGAGTGTGCTAGTTGAGTAATTGTGAAATTGAGAAATACTTGTGTTAAAGTTGGCAAGTCCCGTAGAATGCATGTATGATAAAAGTTGTGTGACAATTTCGACACATGGGTGTTCTTTTATTGCTTTCCTTATGAGTGGCGGTCGGGGACGAGCGATGGTCTTTTCCTACCAATCTATCCCTCTAGGGGCATGCGTAGTAGTACTTTGCTTCGAGGGCTAATAAACTTTTACAATAAGTATATGAGTTCTTTATGACTAATGTGAGTCCATGGATTATACGCACTCTCAACCTTCCACAATTTTCTAGCCTCTACGGTACCGTGCATTGCCCTTTCTCACCTTGAGAGTTGGTGCAAACTTCGCCGGTGCATCCAAACCCCGTGATATGATACGCTCTATCACACATAAACCTCCTTATATCTTCCTCAAAACATCCACCATACCTACCTATCATGGCATTTCCATAGCCATTCCGAGATATATTGCCATTCAACTTTCCACCGTTCCGTTTATTATGACACGCTTCATCATTGTCATATTTCTTTGCATGATCATGTAGTTGACATCGTATTTGTGGCAAAGCCACCATTCATAATTTTTCATACATGTCACTCTTGATTCATTGCATATCCCGGTACACCGCCGGAGGCATTCACATAGAGTCATATTTTGTTCTAAGTATTGAGTTGTAATTCTTGAGTTGTAAGTAATAAAAGTGTGATGATCATCATTATTAGAGCATTGTCCCATGTGAGGAAAGGATGATGGAGACTGTGATTCCCCCACAAGTCGGGATGAGATTCCGGACTAAATAAAAAAAAGAGAAAAGAGGCCAAAGAAAGAAAGAAAGAGAAGGCCCAAGAAAAAAAGAAGAAAAAAAGAAAAAAATGAGAGAAAAAGAGAGAAGGGACAATGTTACTATCCTTTTTCCACACTTGTGCTTCAAAGTAGCACCATGATCTTCATGATAGAGAGTCTCCTATGTTGTCACTTTCATATACTAGCGGGAATTTTTCATTATAGAACTTGGCTTGTATATTCCAATGATGGGCTTCCTCAAAATGCCTTAGGTCTTCGTGAGCAAGCAAGTTGGATGCACACCCACTTAGTTTCTTTTGTTGAGCTTTCATATATTTATAGCTCTAGTGCATCCGTTGCATGGCAATCCCTACTCCTCACATTGACATCAATTGATGGGCATCTCCATAGCCTATTGATTAGCCGCGTCAATGTGAGACTTTCTACCTTTTTGTCTTCTCTCATAACCCCCATCATTATACTTTACTCCACCCCTAGTGCTATATCCATGGCTTGCGCTCATGTATTGCGTAAGGGTTGAAAAGGCTGAAGCGCGTTAAAAAGTATGAACCAATTGCTCAGCTTATCATCGGGGTTATGCATGATGAGAACATTTGTGTGACGATATTGAAACATGGCCTAACTATATGATTTTGTAGGGATAAGCTTTCTTTGGCTATGTTATTTTGATAAGACATAATTGCTTGGTTAGCATGTTTGAAGTATTATTGTTTTTATGTCAACATTAAACTTTTATCTTGAATCTTTCAGATCTAAATATTCATGCCACAATAAAAAGAATTACATTGAAAATTATGCTAAGAAGCATTCCACATCAAAAATTCTGTTTTTATCATTTACCTACTCGAGGACAAACAGGAATTAAGCTTGGGGATGCTTGATACGTCTCCAACGTATCTATAATTTTTGATTGTTCCATGCTATTATATATTCTGTTTTGGATGTTTAATGGGCTTATTTATACACTTTTATATTATTTTTGGGACCAACCTATTAACCGGATGCCCAGCCCAAATTGCTGTTTTTCCCTATTTCAGTGTTTCGCAGAAAAAAGATATCAAACGGAGTCCAAACGGAATGAAACCTTCAGGAGCGTGATTTTTGGAACAAACATGATCCAGAGGACTTGGAGTGGACATCAAGCAACCAATGAGGAGGCCACGAGGCAGGGGCGCGCCCTCCACCCTCGTGGGCCCCTCGTGGATCCACCGACCTACTTCTTCCTCCTATACATACCTATGTACCCCCAAACCATCAAGAGCACCACGAAAACCTAATTCCATCGCCGCAACCTTCTGTACCCGTGAGATCCCATCTTGGGGCCTTTTCCGGCGTCCTGCCGGAGGGGGCATTGATCACGGAGGGCTTCTACATCAACACCATAGCCTCTCTGATGATGTGTGAGTAGTTTACCTCAGACCTTCGGGTCCATAGTTATTAGCTAGATGGCTTCTTCTCTCTCTTTGGATCTCAATACAAAGTTCTCCTCGATTCTCTTGGAGATCTATTCGATGTAATCTTCTTTTGCGGTGTGTTTGTCGAGATCCGATGAATTGTGGGTTTATGATCCAGATTATCTATGAACAATATTTGAATCTTCTCTGAATTCTTTTATGTATGATTGGTTATCTTTGCAAGTCTCTTCGAATTATCAGTTTGGTTTGGCCTACTAGATTGATCTTTCTTGCAATGGGAGAAGTGCTTAGCTTTGGGTTCAATCTTGCGGTGCTCGATCCCAGTGACAGTAGGGGAAACGACACGTATTGTATTGTTGCCATCAAGGATAAAAAGATGGGGCTTATATCATATTGCATGAGTTTATCCCTCTACATCATGTCATCTTGCTTAAAGCGTTACTCCGTTCTTATGAACTTAATACTCTAGATGCATGCTGCATAGCGGTCGATGTGTGGAGTAATAGTAGTAGATGCAGGCAGGAGTCGGTCTACTTCTCACGGACGTGATGCCTATATACATGATCATACCTAGATATTCTCATAACTATGCTCAATTCTTTCAATTGCTCGACAGTAATTTGTTCACCCACCGTAATACTTATGCTACCACTAGTGAAACCTATGGCCCCCGGGTCTATTTTCTATCACATTAATCTCCCGTCAACAAGCTATTTCTGGCGCCGTTTATTTTGCTTTCTTTACTTTTAGTCTTTATCATAAAAATACCAAAAATATTATCTTATCATCTCTATCAGATCTCACTTTTGCAAGTGGCCGTGAAGGGATTGACAACCCCTTTATCGCGTTGGTTGCAAGGTTCTAATTTGTTTGTGTAGGTGCAAGGGACTTGAGTGTGGCCTCCTACTGGATTGATACCTTGGTTCTCAAAAACTGAGGGAAATACTTACGCTACTTTGCTGCGTCACCCTTTCCTCTTCAAGGGAAAACCAACGTAGTGCTCAAGAGGTAGGAGATACCGGTTCTTTTGCTATGATTAGTAACTCAAAATATGAGTTACAAAATGAACAAAGACTAGTTGAGGGCGAGGTGACGATGTGTGTTGGAAATGATTCCAAGGTTGATAAGATCACCATCGCATACTCCCTCTACCTTCAGGATTAGTATTGGAACTAAATAAATGTTATTTGGTGTTTGCGTTGAGCAAAAATATGATTGGGTCATGTTTATTGCGATACGGTTATTCATTTAAGTCAGAGAATAATTGTTATTCTGTTTACATGAATAAAACCTTCTATGGTATGACATCCATTGTAAATGGTTTACTGAATCTCGATCACAGTGATACACATAATATTGATGCCAAAAGATGCAAAATTAATAATGATAGTGCAACTTATTTGTGGCACGGCCGTTTGGGTCATATTGGTGTAAAAGCGCATGAAGAAACTCCATGCTGATAGGCTTTTGGAATCACTTGATTATGAATCACTTGATGCTTGCGAACCATGCCTCATGGGCAAGATGACTAAAACTCCGTTCTCCGGAACAATGGAGCGAGCCACTGACTTACTGGAAATAATACATATTTATGTATGCGGTCCGATGAGTGTTGAGGCGCGCGGCGGGTATCGTTATTTTCTGACCTTCACAGATGATTTAAGCAGATATGGGTATATCTACTTAATGAAACACAAGTCTGAAACATTTGAAAAGTTCAAAGAAATTCAGAGTGAAGTTGAGAATCATCATAACAAGAAAATAGAGTTTCTATAATCTGATCGCGGAGGCAAATATTTTAGTTACGAGTTTGGCCTTCATTTAAAAACAATGTGGAATAGTTTCACAACTCATGCCACCTGGAACACCATAGAGTAATGGTGTGTCCGAACATCGTAACCATACTTTATTAGATATGGTGCAATCTATGATGTCTCTTACCGACTTACCACTATCGTTTTGGGGTTATGCATTAGAGACAGTTGCATTCACGTTAAATAGGGCACCATCTAAATCCGTTGAGACGACACCATAAGAACTGTGGTTTAGCAAGAAACCTAAGCTTTCATTTCTTAAAGTTTGGGGCTGTGATGCTTATGTGAAAAAGCTTCAACCTGATAAGCTCAAACCCAAATCGGAGAAATACATCTTCATAGGATACCTAAAGGTAATTGTTGGGTACACCTTCTGTCACAGATCTGAAGGCAAGATATTCGTTGCTAAGAATGGATCCTTTCTAGAGAAGAAGTTTCTCTCGAAAGAAGTGAGTGGGAGGAATGTAGAATTTGATGAGGTAATTGTACCTTCTCCCGAATTGGAAAGTAGGTCATCACGGAAATTAGTTCTAGTGATTCCTACACCAATTAGTGAGGAAGCTAATGATGATGATCATGAAACTTCAGATTAAGTTACTACCAAACCTCGTAGGTCAACCAGAGCAGGGTCCGCACCAGAGTGGTACGGTAATCTTGTTCTGGAAGTCATGTTACTAGACCATGATGAACCTACAAACTATGATGAAGCGATAATGAGCCCAGATTCCGCGAAATGGCTTGAGACCATGAAATCTGAGATGGGATCCATGTATGAGACAAAGTATGGACTTTGATTGACTTTCCCGATGATCGGTGAGCCATCGAGAATAAATGGATCTTCAAGAGGAAGACGGACGCTGATAGTAGTGTTACTATCTACAAAGCTCAAATTGTCGCAAAAAGTTTTTGACAAGTTCAAGGTGTTGACTATGATAAGATTTTCTCACTCGTAGCGATGCTTAAGTCTGTCCAAATCATGTTAGCAATTGCCACATTTTATGAAATCTGGCAAATGGATGTCAAAACTACATTCCTTAATGGATTTCTTAAAGAAGAGTTGTATATGATGCAACAAGAAGGTTTTGTCAATCCTAAAGGTGCTAACAAAGTGTGCAAGCTCCAGCGATCCATCTATGGACTGGTGCAAGCATCTCGGAGTTGGAATATACGCTTTGATAAGGTGATCAAAGCATATGGTTTTATACAGACTTTTGGTGAAGCCTATATTTACTAGAAAGTGAGTGGGAGCACTACAGCCTTTCTGATAAGTATATGTGAATGACATATTGTTGATCAGAAATGATGTAGAATTTTTTGGAAAGCATAAAGGAGTATTTGAAAGGAGTTTTTCAAAGAAAGACCTCGGTGAAGCTGCTTACATATTGAGCATCAAGATCTATAGATATAGATCAAGACGCTTGATAAGTTTTTTCAATGAGTACATACCTTGACAAGTTTTTGAAGTAGTTCAAAATGGAACAGTCAAAGAAGGAGTTCTTGCTTGTGTTGCAAGGTGTGAAGTTGAGTAAAGACTCAAAAAACCAACCACGGCAGAAAATAGAAAGAGAATGAAAAGTCATTCCCTATGCCTCAGTCATAGGTTCTACAAAGTATGCTATGCTATGTACCAGACCTATTGTGTACCTCACCATGAGTTTGGCAAGTGGGTACAATAGTGATCCAGGAGTGGATCACTGGACAGCGGTCAAAATTATCCTTAGTGGAATAAGGACATGTTTCTCGGTTATGGGGGTGACAAAAAGTTCGTCGTAAAGGGTTATGTCGATGCAAACTTTGACACTGATCCGGATGACTCTAAGTCTCAATCTGGATACATATTGAAAGTGGGAGCAAATAGCTATAGTAGCTCCATGTAGAGCATTGTAGACATAGAAAAATTGCAAAATACATGCGGCTCTGAATGTGGCAGACCCGTTGACTAAACTTCTCTCACAAGCAAAACATGATCACACCTTAGTACTTGATACGAATCCAACGTATCTATAATTTAAGCAGTATTCATGCTATTATATTATCCATATTAGATGTTTTGTATGCATTTATATGCTATTTTATATGATTTTTGGGACTAACCTATTAACCTTGAGCCTAGTGCCAGTTTCTGTTTTTTCCTTGTTTTTGAATTTTACAGAAAAGGAATACCAAACGGAGTCCAATTGACGTGCCAATTTTTGATGATTTTTTATGGACCAGAAGAAGCCCACGGAGCATCGGAGATGGACCAGAAGAGTCCCGAGCCGTCCACGAGGGTGGAGGGCGCGCCCCCCCTATCTCGTGGACGACTCGGAGACCCCCCCTGACGTGAAACCGACGCCAAAAATTCCTATAAATACAGAAACCCCCAGAAAATAACCTAGATCGGAAGTTCCGCCACCGCAAGCCTCTGTAGCCATGAGAAATCAATCTAGGCCCTCTCTGGCACCTTGCCAGAGGGGGCCATCATCACCGGAGGCCATGGGGGAGGATCCCGGAGGGGCCATCATTGCCATGAAGGCCAAGGACCAGAGGGAGAACCTCTCCCCATCCAGGGGGGAGGCCATGGAGGAGGAAGCACAAAGGGGAGAACCTATCCTCCTCTCTCTCGGTGGCGCCGGAGTGCCATCGGGAGGGGAATCATCACCGTGGTGATCGTCTTCATCAACATCACCATCATCATCACCATCCTCATCTATTTTATGCGGTCCACTCTCCCGCACCCCGCTGTAATCACTACTTGAACATGGTGCTTTATGCCACATATTATGATCCAATGTTGTGTTGCCATCCTATGTTGTTTTGAGTAGATATCCTTTGTCTTTGGGTTGATTGATGATCTAGATTGGTATGGGTTGTATGTTTTATTTTGGTGCTGTCCTATTGTGCCCTTCGTGTCGCGCAAGCGTGAGGGATTCCCACTGTAGGGTGTTGCAATACGTTCATGATTCGCTTATAGTGGGTTGCTTGAGTGACAGAAGCATAAACCCGAGTAAGGGGTTGTTGCATATGGGATAAAGGGGACTTGATGCTTTAATGCTATGGTTGGGTTTTGCCTTAATGATCTTTAGTAGTTGCGAATGCTTGCTAGAGTTCCAATCATAAGTGCATATGATCCAAGAAGATAAAGTATGTTAGCTTATGCCTCTCCCTCATATGAAATTGCAATGACGACTACCGGTCTTGTTAACAATTGCCTAGGATAATTCCGCACACCGACCCACCATTATTCCAACTCGCTATTTATAATATTTAGTAATATATTCTAACTTTATGATAACAGCACCTACTTTAATATTTTAGCTCTCCGATACCATGCAAAGTTATCCTCTTCATACACACAACGTAGTTTTATTCTCGTTCTAGTTGGAAGAAAACGTTCGGTGTACGTAGGGTCGTATCAGTGGCAGATAGGACTTGAGAGAATATTGATCTTACATTTAGCTCCTTGTGGGTTCGACAGTCCATACTTATCACTTCCACCTTTGGGAATTGCTACGATGATTCCCTACACTTGGGGATTATCAAGCTCTTTTCTGGCGCCGTTGCCAGGGAGCAATAGCGTGGGGTTGATATTCTCGTGTGTGCTTGTTTGCTTTCTTCACTAAGTAGATTTTATTTTACCTTCTTGTTTCTGTTTAGTTGTGGGTGAAACATACAAAAAAATTTAAAAGAATGAAAATACAAAAAAAATAACTTGCCTCTCATGCCTAAAAAGTTTTTCAATAAGTGAAGTGATTGGAAGATTATGCATTGAATAAGTGAGGGTCGACCTTGAGCACTTGTGTTCATGCTCATGGAAACAATGTAAAAAAATTCATGGAAGCTTCTCTGAAAATAATTATCCCCTTGTATATATCCATTGTATTATAAAAATAATGTGCCAAGCTTTGGTTTTAGGATGATTAGATTGCTTGTTTACTTTGTGCAGTACAAAAACAGAAACTTTGGCTGTAGCGCGTGAATTTACATTTTTACTGGAAAGTCAAATGGGTATGAAACTCTTTGCACATTACTTCTGTACAAATTTTTTAAATTTTCACATTTTTTAGAATTTTTTGGAGTTACAGAAGTTTACTAAACTTCCAGATTACTACAGACTGTCCTGTTTTTGACAGATTCTTTTTTTCGTGTGTTGTTTGCTTATTTTGATGAATCTATGGGTAGTATCGGGGGGTATGAACCATGGTGAAGTTTGAATACAGTAGATATAGTTATAATATGAATTTGTAATAAGTTTGCAACAGTACCTAAAGGTGGTTATTTGCTTTATTATACTAACGGATCTCACAAAGTTTTTGTTAAAGTTTTGTGTGGATGAAGTGTTCGAAGATCGAGGAGCTATCAATATGAGAAGAATAAAGAGAGGAAAGAGTTCAATCTTGGTGATTCCCAAGGCACCCCAAGTAAATATTCCAAGGATACTCAAGCATCTAAGCTTGGGGATGCCCCGGTTGGCATCCCATCTTTCTTCTTCAACAATTATCGGTATACCTCGGTTTTTGTTTTGTTCACATGATTTGTGTCATTTGTGTTTTTGTTTTTCCTTTAAGAACCATGCTAGTATGAGATAGCCTTTAATTGATTTATAGAATACTTCATGTGCTTCACTTATATCTTTTGAGTATGACCTTATAGAATGCTCTTTGCGCTTCACTTAAATCTTTGGAGTATGGTTTTATAGAATGCTTCGTGTGCTTCACTTATATATTTTGAGCTTGGATATTGGTTAGTCCATATTAATTGTAGAATGCTCCATGAACTTCACTTATATCTTTTAGAGTATGAATAATACTATCATCTAAAGCGGGTTTGGAAGAGTGTCAACTTTAGGAATTAGTGATCCCACTATTCCGAATGAGAAGAATTTTGCTTATGTGGAGAGTAGAAAATTTTCTATGCTTGTAGATCATGAAAAGAATGCTTTATGTGATGGTTATATTGTTGAATTAATTCATGATGCTACTGAAAATTATTATGAGGGAGGAATATATGCTTGTAGGAGTTGCAATAATATCAAGTTTCGTCTCTACATGCTTAAAGTTTTGAAGTTATACTTGTTTTGCCTTCCTATGCTAGTTGATTATTGTTCCTATAAATTATGTGCTCACAAAATCCCTAGGCATATGAATTGGGTTAGATTCAAATGTACTAGTCATATTCTTCATGATGCCCTCTTTATGTTTCAATTCTTATCTTTTATGTGAGCATCATTGAAATCATCATGCCTAGCTAAAAGGCATTAAAGAAAAGCGCTTGTTGGGAGACAACCCAATATTTACCCTTACTGTTTTTGTGTGTTTACATGATTAAGCTACTGTAGTAATCATGTTTTATAGATTTTGTTTCAATAAAGTGCCAAGTAAGACCTTTGGGAAGACTTAGGTGAAAGTTAATGTGATCTTGCTGTAAAAAAACAGAAACTTTGCGCTCATGAGATTAGCTGTCATTTTTTTACAGAATAGTGCTTTTGATTTGATTCTTTTTGCAGAAGATTAATATACAAATTCCTCACGTCCACCAATTTATTTCATAATTTTTGGAGTAGCAGAAGTATGGTTGCTGTTCAGATCATTACAGACTGTTCTGTTTCTGACAGATTCTGTTTTCATTGCATAGTTTGCTTGTTTTCTAGTTTCTATGGCTTATATTTATCAATATAAATTGTAGAAATGATATGGTACAGTAGGAATTGTGTGCAAACAATTATAAACCTTGTCTTTGACAGTACCAAGGTGAATGGTTTACTCTTTATCATACTAACCTATCTCACGAAGTTCCGTTAAGTTTTGTGTGATTGAAGTTCTCAAGCTTTGGGTGAGATATCGATATGGGGAGAATAAGGAGTGAAAATACCCTCAGCTTGGGGATGCCCAAGGCACCCCAAGGTAATATTCAAGGAAGACTCAAGCGCCTAAGCTTGGGGATGCCCCGGAAGGCATCCCCTCTTTCGTCTTCAAAACTATCGGTATACCTTACTCGAAGCTATATTTTTATTCGTCACATGATATGTGTTTTGCTTGGAGCGAATTTTAAATTTTACTTGCTGTTTGAATAAAATCATTGTATCTGAAATCTTGAATGAAAAAGAATCCTCCCATGGCTAGTTAATTATTTGACTACTTAGTGTTCTTCACTTATATCTTTTGGAGTAGTTCGTCATTTACTCACGTGCTTCATGTATATCCTATGAGTAAATGGTTGAATGAATTGAATATCATAAATCTGAATTTATATATGTTTCGTATGCTTATAATATGGGGAGTAATGACTTCACACATAATGAGTATAGGTAGTAAACTTATTGGAAGTTAGCAAACATACAATTGGTCACTTGAACAATTCATGAAAGAATATTGAAGGAAGAGAGATTTCACATATAAGTATACTATCTTGGACATCTTTTGTAATTGTGACCACTCATTAAAATATGACATGCTAAAAATTTGATGTTGGACAAGGAAGATAACTTAATGGGTTATGTTTTCCTATATCCGAAACTTTATCTTGTCTTGGATCATCCAATATGTTGAGCTTGCCTTTCCCTCTCATGCTAGCCAAATTCTTTGCACCAAGTAGAAATACTACTTGTGCTTCCAAACATCCCTTGAACCAGTTTTGCCATGAGAGTCCACCATACCTACCTATGGATTGAGTAAGATCCTTCAAGTAAGTTGTCATCGGTGCATGCAATAAAAAATTGCTGCTTAAATATGTATGATCTATTAGTGTGAAGAAAATAAGCTTTATACGAACTTGTGATAGGGAAGAAATAAAAGCGACGGACTGCAAAATAAAGGTCTTTATCACAAGCGGCAATATAAAGTGACGTTCTTTTGCATTAAGATTTTGTGCATCCAACCATAAAAGCGCATGACAACCTCTGCTTCCCTCTGTGAAGGGCCTATCTTTTACTTTTATCTTCTACCCTTATACAAGAGTCATTGTGATCATCACCTTTCCTTTTTACACTTTTTCCTTTGGCAAGCACTTTGTGTTGGAGCGATCTGGATATATATATCCACTTGGATGTAGGTTTTCATAGATTATTATTGTTGACATTACCCTTGAGGTAAAAGGTTGGGAGGCGAAACTATAAGCCCCTATCTTTCTTTGTATCCGATTAAAACTTTGAACCCATAAATATCACATGAGTGTTAGCAATTGTGAAAGATTAAATGATAGTTGAGTATGTGGAGTTTGCTTAATCAAAGCTCTTACATACATCCTTCCCGAAAATAAGATGAATTGCAATTGTTTGATGACTAAGAGCACTGTTTGTTAGTTTTCAAGAAAGTTTATGATCTATACTTTAACATGTGAATAGCTTGTTACTTGATCATGAAAAGTTTTATGAAATGAGCTACTGTTATGACCTATAATGATGCTAGAAAAGGTGATTGAAATTATCATTGATCAAACTTGTGCACCTGCTAGCATTCACACTTCATAAATTATTTCTTTTATCATTTACCTACTCGAGGACGAGCAGGAATTAAGCTTGGGGATGCTGATACGTCTCCAACGTATCTATAATTTATGAAGTATTCATGCTATTATATTATCCATCTTAGATGTTTTATATGCATTTATATGCTATTTTATATGATTTTTGGGACTAACCTATTAACCTAGAGCCAAGTACCAGTTTCTGTTTTTTCCTTATTTTTGAGTTTTACAGAAAAGGAATACCAAACGGAGTCCAATTGACGTGCCAATTTTTGACGATTTTTTATGGACCATAAGAAGCCCACAGAGCATCGGAGATGGACCAGAAGAGTCCCGAGCCATCCACGAGGGTGGAGGGCGCGCCCCACCCCCCTGGGCGCGCCCCCTATCTCGTGGACGACTCGAAGACCCCCCCCCCTGACGTGAAACCGACGCCAAAAATTCCCATAAATACAGAAACCCCCAAAAAATAACCTAGATCGGAAGTTCCGCCGCCGCAAGCCTCTGTAGCCATGAGAAATCAATCTAGGCCCTCTCTGGCACCCTTCCGAAGGGGGCCATCATCACCGAAGGCCATGGGGGAGGATCCCGGAGGGGCCATCATTGCCATGAAGGCCAAGGACCAGAGGGAGAACCTCTCCCCATCTAGGGGGGAGGCCATGGAGGAGGAAGCACAAGGGGGAGAACCTCCCTCCTCTCTCTCGGTGGCGCCGGAGTGCCATCGGGAGGGGAATCATCGCCGCGGTGATCGTCTTCATCAACATCACCATCATCATCACCATCCTCATCTATTTTACGCGGTCCACTCTCCCGCACCCCGCTGTAATCACTACTTGAACATGGTGCTTCATGCCACATATTATGATCCAATGATGTGTTGCCATCCTATGTTGTTTTGAGTAGATATCCTTTGTCTTTGGGTTGATTGTTGATCTAGATTGGTATGAGTTGTATGTTTTATTTTGGTGCTGTCCTATTGTGCCCTCCGTGTCGCGCAAGCGTGAGGGATTCCCACTGTAGGGTGTTGCAATACGTTCATGATTCGCTTATAGTGGGTTGCTTGAGTGACAGAAGCATAAACCCGAGTAAGGGGGTTGTTGCGTATGGGATAAAGGGGACTTGATGTTTTAATGCTATGGTGGGGTTTTACCTTAATGATCTTTAGTAGTTATGGATGCTTGCTAGAGTTCCAATCATAAGTGCATATGATCCAAGAAGAGAAAGTATGTTAGCTTATGCCTCTCCCTCATATGAAATTGCAATGACGACTACCGGTCTTGTTAACAATTGCCTAGGATAATTCTGCACACTGACCCACCATTATTCCACACTCGCTATTTATAATATTTAGTAATATATTCTAACTTTATGATAACAGCACCTACTTTTATATTTTAGCTCTCCGATACCATGTAAAGTTATCCTCTTCATACCCACAACATAGTTTTATTCTCGTTTCTAGTTGGAAGCAAACGTTCGGTGTACGTAGGGTCGTATTAGTGGCAGATAGGACTTGAGAGAATATTGATCTTACCTTTAGCTCCTTGTGGGTTCGACGGTCCTTACTTATCACTTCCACCTTTGGGAATTGCTACGACGGTTCCCTGCACTTGGGGATTATCAGTACTCTTTGGGTATTAATCACATAGCGATGTGAACTAGATTATTGACTCTAGTAAACCCTTTGGGTGTTAGTCACATGGAGATGTGAACTAATCACATAAAGATGTGAACTATTTGTGTTAAATCACATGACGATGTGAACTAGATTACTGACTCTAGTGCAAGTGGGAGACTGAAGGAAATATGCCCTAGAGGCAATAATAAAGTTGTTATTTATATTTCCTTATATCATGGTAAATGTTTATTATTCATGCTAGAATTGTATTAACCGGAAACTTAGTACATGTGTGAATACATAGACAAAACAGAGTGTCCCTAGTATGCATCTACTTGACTAGCTCGTTAAATCAAAGATGGTTAAGTTTCCTGACCATAGACATGTGTTGCCATTTGATGAGCGGGATCACATCATTAGGAGAATGATGTGATGGACATGACTTATACATATTCCTTTGACTATGATATTGTGCAACTCCCGAATACCGGAGGAACACATTGTGTGCTATCAAACGTCACAACGTAACTAGGTGATTATAAAGATGCTCTACTGGTGTCTCCGAAGGTGTTTGTTGGGTTGGCATAGATCGAGATTAGGATTTTTCACTCCGAGTATCGGAGTGGTATCTCTGGGCCCTCTCGGTAATGCACATCACTATAAGCCTTGCAAGCAATGTGACTAATGAGTTAGTTATGGGATGATATATTACGGAACGAGTAAAGAGACTTGCCGGTAACGAGATTAAACTAGGTATGATGATACTGACGATCGAATCTCGGGCAAGTAACATACCGATGACAAAGGGAATGACATATGTTGTTATGCGGTTTGACCGATAAAGATCTTCGTAGAATATCTAGGAACCAATATGAGCATCCAGGTTCCGCTATTGGTTATTGACCGGAGATGTGTCTCGGTCATGTCTACATAGTTCTCGAACCCGTAGGGTCCGCACGCTTAACGTTCGGTGACGATTTGTATTATGAGTTATGTGACTTGATGACCAAAGTTTGTTCGGAGTCCCGGATGATATCACAGACATGACGAGGAGTCTTGAAATGGTCGAGAGGTAAAGATTCATATATTGGAAGGTTACATTCGGACATCGGAATGGTTCCGAGTGATTCGGATATTTTACCGGAGTACCGAGGGGTTACCGGAACCCCCCGGGGGAATTATTGGGCCATATTGGAGGAGAGGAGAAAGGCCCCATGAGGAGGGGCGTGCCCTCCTTTCCCAAACCGAATTGGACTAGGGGAGGGGGGCGGCCCCCCTCTTTCCTTCTCCCTCTCTCTCTTCCTTCCCCTTTTCCCTCTCAAGTGGAAGGAAGGAGGGGGCGAATCCTACTTGGACTAGGAGTCCAAGTAGGACTCCCCCTTATGGCGCGCCCCCTTAGGCCGGCCACCTCCTCCCCCCCCCCTTTATATACGAAGGCGGGGGGCACCCCAAAGGCACAACACACATCTCTTACTCGTGTGCGGTGCCCCCCTCCATAGTTTACCACCTTGGTCATATCATCGTAGTGCTTAGGCGAAGCCCTGCACCGGTAACATCATCATCACCGTCGCCACGCCATTGTGCTGACGAAACTCTCCCTCGTCCTCAACTGGATCAAGATCTTGATCGAGGGACGTCATCATGCTGAACGTGTGCAGAACACAGAGGTGCCGTACGTTCGGTACTTGGATCGGTTTGATCGTGAAGACGTTCGACTACATCAACCGCGTTACTAAGCGCTTCCGCTTTCGGTCTACGAGAGTACATGGACACACTCTCCCGTCTTGTTGCTATGCATCTCCTAGATAGATCTTGCGTGATCGTAGGAATTTTTTGAAATACTGCATTCCCCAACACATATGATGTAACTCTTTTTGCGGTGTGTTTGTTAGGATCGGATGAACTTTGAGCTTATGATCAGATCTATCTTTTTATATTCATGAAAGTATTTGAGTTTCTTTGATCTCTTTTATGCATGATTGCTTATAGCCTCATATTTCTTCTCCGGTATTTGGGTTTTGAACTTGATCTATTTATCTTGCAATGGGAAGAGGTGCTTTGTAGTGGGTTTGATCTTACGGTGCTTGATCCCAGTGACAGAATGGGAACCGACACTTATGTATCATTGCTACTAAGGATAAAACTATGGGGTCTATCTCTACATAGATAGATCTTGTCTACATCATGTCATCGTTCTTATTGCATTACTCCGTTTCTCCATGAACTTAATACACTAGATGCATGCTGGATAGCGGTCGATGTGTGGAGTAATAGTAGTAAATGCAGGCAGGAGTCGGTCTACTAATCTTGGACGTGATGCCTATATAATGATCATTGCCTGGATATCGTCAAGATTATTTGAAGTTCTATCAATTTCCCAACAGTAATTTGTTTACCCACCGTTCGCTATTTTTCTCGAGAGAAGCCACTAGTGAAACCTACGGCCCCCGGGTCTCTTTCTTATATTATTTGCCTTTTATTTTCAGATCTATAAACTAAAAATACCTTGCTATGTTTTATTCTTATTTATTCTATTTGGTGTTCGATCTATCAATCTACTACAATTTTATCTCACGTCCGTTTGCCTATCTTGCGGCGCCATTACCCGAAAGGGATTGACAACCCCTTTAACACGTCGGGTTGCGAGGATTTGTTATCTGTGTGCAGGGGTTGTTTACGTTGTGTTGCTTGGTTCTCCTACTGGTTTGATAACCTTGGTTTCATATCTGAGGGAAATACCTACCGCTGTTGTGCTGCATCATCCCTTCCTCTTTGGGGAAATACCGACGTAGCTTCGGGCCGCATCACATGCGCATCTTATTCTTCCAGTAGGGGTAATCAGTCCCATCAAAGACCGGGCATGCAGCGGAGACCTTGATTATCCCTGCAGTCGACATAGCTAAAACTCCAGGTGGTTAAACCGAATCACACAGAACAAGGGAGCACCTTGCTCTGATACCAATTGAAAGTGCTAGTTATCGACTAGAGGGGGGTGAATAGGCAATTTTTATGAAAGTCTTCAAAACACAAGGTCTTTGAAGACAAACAGTGGAAATGAACCTATTGATATGCAGCGGAAGGTAGACTACACTAGACAAGCCATAGTCAAGTAAGCAATATAGTGAAAGCACAAAGACTATCAGCAGCTAGGTAGTATGGATCAGGATGGAAGACAGTATGAAGCCAAATAGTGAATAGTCTTCACTCAGTGAAGTCAATCAGACCAGACAAGCAGGCAATGACTTCACGAAGAAAAACTGTAAAGTAAAGGGAAGTGGGGGATAGAACCAGTTGCTTGGTGAGGACAAGGATTTGGTAGACCAGTTCCAGTTGCTGTGACAACTGTACGTCTGGTTAGGGAGGCTGAGATTTAACTCAGAAGACCGCGTCTTCACCTTATTCCCCTTGAGCTAAGGACACCCAGTCCTCACCCAATCACTCTGGTAAGTCTTCAAGGTAGACTTCCAAACCTCCACAGACTTCGTTCACCGACGATCCACAATGACTCTTGGATGCTCAGAACGCGACGCCTAACCAGCTGGAGGATTCACAGTCCTCAAGTGTAACAAGTCTTCGGGTCACGCGGACAGAAAGACATCAGTGATGCCTAACACTCTTTGGCTCTGGGTGTTTTGGGCTTTGTCCTCACAAGGATCTCTCTCTCAAATGCTTCGGAGGTGTTGCTCTCAAACGACAAAAGCCATGCACTAACTCTAAGCAGCCACCATTTATGGTGTAGGGGTGGGCTATTTATAGCCAGGAGGCAACCTGACCTGATTTGTCCGAAATAACCCTGGGTCGCTAAGGAACCGACACGTGTCCAACGTTCAGATTTCGAACGCACGCGGCAGCTTTACTTGGGCTACAAGCAAAGCTGACTCATCTAGCTCTGGATAAGATTTGCTCTCATTGTCTTCGCTCGAAGACATAGGATTTTGGTTGAGCATCACTTCAGTCACTCTGACTTTGTTCACTTGGACCCCACTTAACAGTGCGGTGGTTCCTATGACTCAACAAAGAAGAAAAGGAACTATGAAATAACTATGTCTTCGCACTCCATAGTCTTCAAGTGAATGTCTTCACATGTCATAATCTTCATCGTGAATGTCTTCACGAACCACCATTGTCTTCAATGTCTTCACACATTTTTAGGGGTCATCTCTGGTAGGTAAACCGAATCAATAAGGGACTACTACCTGTGTTATCCTGCAATTCTCACAAACACATTAGTCCCTCAACCAAGTTTGTCGTCAATACTCCAAAACCAACTAGGGGTGGCACTAGATGCACTTACACATACGGATCTGAATGTAGCAGACTCGTTGACTAAGCCTCTTCTGCAAGCAAAACATGATCAGCACCAAGACTCCGTGGGTGTTAGATTCATTACAATGTAATCTAGATTATTGACTCTAGTGCAAGTGGGAGACTGATGGAAATATGCCCTAGAGGCAATAATAAAGTTGTTATTATTATATTTCCTTATTCATGATAAAGGTTTATTATTCATGCTAGAATTGCATTGATCGGAAACTTAAATACATGTGTGGATACATAAACAAATACCTTGTCCCTAGTAAGCCTCTACTAGACTAGCTCGTTGATCAAAGATGGTTAAGGTTTCCTAACCATGGACATGTATTGTCACTTGATAACGGGATCACATCATTAGGAGTATGATGTGATGGACAAGACCCATCGGTTAGTTTAGCATATGATCGTTCAGTTTATTGCTATTGCTTTCTTAATGTCAAATACATATTCCTTCGACTATGAGATCATGCAACTCCCGGATACCAGAGGAATACCTTGTGTGCTATCAAATGTCACAACATAACTGGGTGATCATAAAGATGCTCTACAGGTATCTCCGAAGGTGTCTGTTGAGTTGGCATGGATCGAGATTAGGATTTGTCACTCAGTGTATCGGAGAGGTATCTCTGGGCCCTCTCGGTAATACACATCACAAGAAGCTTGCAAGAAAAATGACTAAGGAGTTAGTTACGAGATGATGTATTACGAAACGAGTAAAGAGACTTGCCAGTAACGAGATTGAACTAGGTATGAAGATACCGACGATCGAATCTTGGGCAAGTAACATATCGATAGACAAAGGGAATTGCATATGTCGTCATAAGGTTCGATCGATAAAGATCTTTGTAAAATATGTAGGAACCAATATGGGCATCCAGGTTCCACTATTGGTTATTGAACGGAGAGGCGTCTCGGTCATGTCTACATCATTCTTGAACCCGTAGGAACCCGTAGTATTATATGAGTTATGTGATTTGGTGACCGAATGTTGTTCGGAGTTCCAGATGAGATCACGGACATGACGAGGACCTACGGAATGGTCTAGAGGTAAATATTGATATATAGGACGATGTTATTTGGTTACCGGAAAGGTTTCGGATTGTATCGGGTAGTCATCGGATCACTGGAAGGGGTTCCGGGAAGCCCCGGGAGGTTAATGGGCCTTATGGGCCAAGAGAGGGGAACACACCAGCCCACAAGGGGATGGCGCGCCCCTCCTCTTGGCCTCCAGGCCTATGGATGGAAAGGGGGAGGGCTAGCCCCTCTTTCCTTCCCTCCATCGAAGAGGAAGAAAAGGGGGGCAGCCCCTCCTGCCTTCCCCCCGCAGGCAAACAAGGAAGGGAGGGCAAAGGGCAGGCACCCAAGGGGGCCAGACGGCCACCTTGGGGCGCACCCAAGGGAGCCGGCCGGCCACGTTGGGGCGCACCCAAGGCTGCCTCCCCTCCCCCCACCTATATATATGAGAGGGAGGGGCGCCACACAACCTACGACAATCTCTTAGCCGTGTGTGGCGCCCCTCTCCACAGTTTAGTCCTCCGTCCAGTTTTTCCGCAGTGCACGTGGAAGCCCTGCGGGAACAAGTTCAACACCACCGTCACCACACCGTCGTGCTGCCAGAACTCATCTACTACTTCGCCCGTCTTGCTGGATCAAGAAGGTGAGGACGTCATCGAGCTGAACGTGTGCGGAACGCGGAGGTACCGTACGTTCGGTACTTGATCGGTTGGATCGCGAAGATGTTCGACTACATCAATCGCGCTGATAAACGCTTCCACTTTACGGTCTACGAGGGTACGTAGACACACTCTCCCCTCTCATAGCTATGCATCCCCATGGATAGATCTTGCATGTGTATAGAATTTTTTTTGTTTTCCATGCAACGTTCCCCAACAGTTAATGTTGAGTGTGACATGATTGGATCTTTTGTACCATGAATTACAATGTTTAGTCGCTGTTTGAACTTCATAGGTGCTTTGCATTTATGTTTTGCGGTCTCAGAAAGGGCTAGCGAGATACCATGTTATCATATTTTATCATGATTGCTTTGACAAAGTGTTGGCATCCGAGATATCTTTATTATTGCTCGCTAGTTGGATATGTAATTGGTATGAGTAAATGTGAGACCTAAATGTTACCATGAATATAGTTAGTTCATAATGTTGGAAATATGCCCTAGAGGCAATAATAAAGTAGTTATTATTATATTTCCTTGTTCATGATAATTGTCTATTGTTCATGCTATAATTGTATTAACCGGAAACCGTAATACATGTGTGAATACATAGACCACAACATGTCCCTAGTGAGCCTCTAGTTGACTAGTTCGTTGATCAATAGATGGTTGTGGTTTCCTGACCATGGACATTGGATGTCGTTGATAACGGGATCACATCATTAGGACAATGATGTGATGGACAAGACCCAATCTTAAGCATAGCACAAGATCGCGTAGTTCGTTTGCTAGAGCTTTTCTAATGTCAAGTATCGTTTCCTTAGACCATGAGATTGTGCAACTCCTGGATACCATAGGAATGCTTTGGGTGTATCAAACGTCACAACGTAACTGGGTGACTATAAAGGTGCACTACAGGTATCTCCGAAAGTGTCTGTTGGGTTGGCACGAATCGAGACTGGGATTTGTCAATCCGTGTGACGGCGAGGTATCTCTGGGCCCACTCGGTAATGCATCATCATAATGAGCTCAATGTGACTAATGAGTTAGCCACGGGATCATGCGTTACGGAACGAGTAAAGAGACTTTCCGGTAACGAGATTGAACTAGGTATAGGGATACCGATGATCGAATCTCGGGCAAGTAACATACCGATGGACAAAGGGAATTGTATACAGGATTGATTGAATCCCCGACATCGTGGTTCATCCGATGAGATCATCGTGGAACATGTGGGAGCCAACATGGGTATCCAGATCCCGCTGTTGGTTATTGGCCGGAGAGAGATCTCGGTCATGTCTGCATGGTTCCCGAACCCGTAGGGTCTACACACTTAAGGTTCGGTGACGCTAGAGTTGTTATGGGAAATAGTATGTGGTTACCGAAGGTAGTTTGGAGTCCCAGATGAGATCCCGGACGTGACGAGGAACTCCGGAATGGTCCAGAGATGAAGATCGATATATTGGACGAAGGTTATTGGAGTCCAGAATTGTTCTAGGAGTACCGGGTGACGACCAGCGTGACCGAAAGGAGTTTCGGAGGCCCCGGCAAGCGTTGGGGGGCTTATGGGACAAGGGGAGGGGCACATAAGCCCACTAAGGGGTTGTGCACCCCTCCCACCCCATCTCACGTAACTTGGAGAGGTGGGGCGCCTCCTCCTGGCTTGGGAGGCAAGCCTCCACCTGCTTGGCTTGGGGGGCAAGTCTCCCTAGGGTCTCCCTAGGGAGATCCAATCTGCCTTAGCCCCCCCCCTAGGGGAAACCCTAGGGCGCCTCCTCCTCCCCCCTTCCCCCTATATATAGTGAGGAGATTGGAGGGCAGCCGTGACATTCCCCTGGTGCAGCCCTCTCCTGCTCCAACTCCTCCTCCTCCGTTGCTTAGCGAAGCTCTGCCGGAGAACCACGAGCTCCATCGCCACCACGCCGTCGTGCTGCTGGAGTTCTCCCTCAACTTCTCCTCTCCCCTTGCTGGGTCAGGAAGGAGGAGACGTCCCTGGGCTGTACGTGCGTTGAACGCGAAGGTGCCGTCCGTTCGGCGCTAGATCGGATCTTCCGCGATTTGAATCGCCGCGAGTACGACTCCATCAACCGCGTTCTTGTAACGCTTCTGCTTAGCGATCTTCAAGGGTATGAAGATGCACTCCCTCTCTCTCGTTGCTAGCATGTCCTAGATTGATCTTGGTGACACGTAGGAAAATTTTGAATTATTGCTACGTTCCCCAACAGTGGCCTCAGTGAAGCGGAGTACATGGCAGCCTCGGAGGCAGCACAGGAAGCAGTCTGGATGAAGGAGTTCATTACCGACCTAGGGGTGATTCCCAATGCGTCGGGCCCGATGACTCTCTTCTGTGTCAACACTGGAGCTATTGCCCTTGCGAAGGAGCCCAGGTTTCACAGGAAGACCAGGCATATCAAGCGTCGCTTCAACTCCATTCGTGAAAGTGTTCAAAATGGAGACATAGATATTTGTAAAGTACATACGGACCTGAATGTAGCAGATCTGTTGACTAAACCTCTCCCTAGAGCAAAACATGATCAACACCAGGACGCAATGGGTGTTCGATTCATCACAATGTAACTAGATTATTGACTCTAGTGCAAGTGGGAGACTGTTGGAAATATGCCCTAGAGGCAATAATAAATGGTTATTATTATATTTCTTTGTTCATGATAATTGTCTATTGTTCATGCTATAATTGTGTTATCCGGAAATCATAATACATGTGTGAATACATAGACCACAACGTGTCCCTAGTAAGCCTCTAGTTGACTAGCTCGTTGATCAACAGATAGTCATGGTTTCCTGACTAGGGACATTGGATGTCATTGATAACGGGATCACATCATTAGGAGAATGATGTGATGGACAAGACCCAATCTTAAGCATAGCTCAAAGATCGTGTAGTTCGTTTGCTAGAGCTTTTCCAATGTCAAGTATCATTTCCTTAGACCATGAGATCGTGCAACTCCCGGATACCGTAGGAGTACTTTGGGTGTGCCAAACGTCACAACGTAACTGGGTGACTATAAAGGTACACTACGGGTATCTCCGAAAGTGTCTGTTGGGTTGGCACGAATCGAGACTGGGATTTGTCACTCCGTATGACGGAGAGGTATCTCTGGGCCCACTCAGTAATGCATCATCATAATGAGCTCAATGTGACTAAGGAGTTAGTCACGGGATCATGCATTGCGTTACGAGTAAAGAGACTTGCCAGTAACGAGATTGAATAAGGTATTGGGATACCGACGATCGAATCTCGGGCAAGTAACATACCGTTTGACAAAGAGAATTGTATACGGGATTGATTGAATCCTCGACATCGTGGTTCATCCGATGAGATCATCGTGGAACATGTAGGAGCCAACATGGGTATCCAGATCCCGCTGTTGGACCGGAGAGGCGTCTCGGTCATGTCTGCATGTCTCCCGAACCCGTAGGGTCTACACACTTAAGGTTCGGTGATGCTAGGGTTGTAGAGATATTAGTATGCGGAAACCCGAAAGTTGTTCGGAGTCCCGGATGAGATCCCGTACGTCACGAGGAGTTCCGGAATGGTCCGGAGGTGAAGAATTATATATAGGAAGTCAAGTTTCGGCCACCGGGAAAGTTTCGGGGGTCAGCGGTATTGTACCGGGACCACCGGAAGGGTCCCGGGGGTCCACCGGGTGGGGCCACCTATCCTGGAGGACCCCATGGGCTGAAGTGGGAAGGGAACCAGCCCTTAGTGGGCTGGGGCGCCCCCCATGGGCCTCCCCCTGCGCCTAGGGTTGGAAACCCTAGGGTGGGGGCGCCCCACTTGACTTGGGGGGGAAGTTCCCCCCCCCCTTGGCCGCCCCCCCCCCCCCCATAGATGGGTTCTTGGCCGGCGCCCCCCCCCCTCCCAGGGGGCCTATATAAAGGGGGAGGGAGGGCAGCAAGAATACAGCCCTTGGCGCCTCCCTCCTCCCCTGCAACACCTCTCCCTCTCGCAGAAGCTTGGCGAAACCCTGCCGAGATCCTGCTACATCCACCACCACGCCGTCGTGCTGCTGGATCTCCATCAACCTCTCCTTCCCCCTTGCTAGATCAAGAAGGAGGAGAAGTCGCTGCTCCGTACGTGTGTTGAACGCGGAGGTGCCGTCCGTTCGGCACTCGGTCATCGGTGATTTGGATCACGGCGAGTACGACTCCATCAACCCCGTTCATTGGAACGCTTCCGCTCGCGATCTACAAGGGTATGTAGATGCACTCCTTTCCCCTCGTTGCTAGTATACTCCATAGATGGATCTTGGTGATGCGTAGGAAATTTTAAAATTCTGCTACGATCCCCAACAGTGGCATCATGAGCCAGGCCTATGCGTAGTTACTATGCACGAGTAGAACACAAAGCAGTTGTGGGCGTAGATGTTGCCAATTCTTCTTGCTGCTACTAGTCTTATCTTGTTTCGGCGGTATTGTGGGATGAAGCGGCCCGAACCGACCTTACATGTACGCTTACGTGAGACAGGTTCCACCGACTGACATGCACTAGTTGCATAAGGTGGCTAGTGGGTGTCTGTCTCTCCCACTTTAGTCGGAACGGATTCGATGAAAAGGGTCCTTATGAAGGGTAAATAGAAATTGGCATATCATGTTGTGGTTTTACGTAGGTAAGAAACGTTCTTGCTAGAAACCTATACAAGCCACGTAAAAACTTGCAACAACAATTAGAGGACATCTAACTTGTTTTTGCAGCATGTGCTATGTGATGTGATATGGCCAGAAGATGTGATGAATGATATATGTGATGTATGAGATTGATCATATTCTTGTAATAGGAATCACGACTTGCATGTCGATGAGTATGACAACCGGCAGGAGCCATAGGAGTTGTCTTTATTTTTTTGTATGACCTGCGTGTCATTGAATAACGCCATGTAAATTACTTTACTTTATTGCTAAACGCGTTAGCCATAGAAGTAGAAGTAATCGTTGGCGTGACAACTTCATGAAGACACAATGATGGAGATCATGATGATGGAGATCATGGTGTCATGCCGGTGACGAAGATGATCATGGTGCCCCGAAGATGGAGATCAAAGGAGCAAAATGATATTGGCCATATCATGTCACTATTTGATTGCATGTGATGTTTATCATGTTTTGCATCTTATTTGCTTAGAACGACGGTAGTAAGTAAGATGATCCCTTATAATAATTTCAAGAAAGTGTTCCCCCTAACTGTGCACCATTGCGAAGGTTCGTTGTTTCGAAGCACCACGTGATGATCGGGTGTGATAGATTCTAACGTTCGCATACAACGGGTGTTGACGAGCCTAGCATGTACAGACATGGCCTCGGAACACACGCAATACACTTAGGTTGACTTGACGAGCCTAGCATGTACAGACATGGCCTCGGAACACGGAGGACCGAAAGGTCGAGCATGAGTCGTATAGAAGATACGATCAACATGGAGATGTTCACCGATCTTGACTAGTCCGTCTCACGTGATGATCGGACACGGCCTAGTTAACTCGGATCATGTTTCACTTAGATGACTAGAGGGATGTCTATCTGAGTGGGAGTTCATTGAGTAATTTGATTAGATGAACTTAATTATCATGAACTTAGTCTAAAATCTTTACAATATGTCTTGTAGATCAAATGGCCCACGTTGTCCTCAACTTCAACGCGTTCCTAGAGAAAACCAAGCTGAAAGATGATGGCAGCAACTATACGGACTGGGTCCGGAACCTGAGGATCATCCTCATAGCTGCCAAGAAAGATTATGTCCTAGAAGCACCGCTAGGTGAAGCACCAATCCTAGAGAACCAAGACGTTATGAACGCTTGGCAATCACGTGCTGATGATTACTCCCTCATTCAGTGCGGCATGCTTTACAGCTTAGAACCGGGTCTTCAAAAGCGTTTTGAGAAACATGGAGCATATGAGATGTTCGAAGAGCTGAAAATGGTTTTCCAAGCTCATGCCCGGGTCGAGAGATATGAAGTCTCCGACAAGTTCTTCAGCTGTAAAATGGAGGAAAATAGTTCTGTTAGTGAGCACATACTCAGAATGTCTGGGTTACACAACCGCTTGTCTCAGCTGGGAGTTAATCTCCCGGATGACGCGGTCATTGACAGAATCCTTCAGTCGCTTCCACCAAGCTACAAGAGCTTTGTGATGAACTTCAATATGCAGGGGATGGAAAAGACCATTCCTGAGGTATATTCGATGCTGAAATCAGCGGAGGTGGAGATCAGAAAAGGAACATCAAGTGTTGATGGTGAATAAAACCACTAAGTTCAAGAAGGGCAAGGGTAAGAAGAACTTCAAGAAGGACGGCAAGGGAGTTGTCGCGCCCGGTAAGCCAGTTGCCGGGAAGAAGTCAAAGAATGGACCCAAGCCTGAGACTGAGTGCTTTTATTGCAAGGGAAGTGGTCACTGGAAGCGGAACTGCCCCAAATACTTAGCGGACAAGAAGGCCGGCAACACCAAAGGTATATGTGATATACATGTAATTGATGTGTACCTTACCAGTACTCGTAGTAGCTCCTGGGTATTTGATACCGGTGCGGTTGCTCATATTTGTAACTCAAAACAGGAACTGCGGAATAAGCGGAGACTGGCAAAGGATGAGGTGACGATGCGCGTCGGGAATCGTTCCAAGGTCGATGTGATCGCCGTCGGCACGCTGCCTCTGCATTTACCTACGGGATTAGTTTTAAACCTCAATAATTGTTATTTAGTGCCAGCTTTGAGCATGAACATTGTATCTAGATCTCGTTTAATTCGAGATGGCTACTCATTTAAATCCGAGAATAATGGTTGTTCTATTTATATGAGAGATATGTTTTATGGTCATGCCCCGCTAATCAATGGTTTATTCTTGATGAATCTCGAACGTGATGTTACACATATTCATAGTGTGAATACCAAAAGATGTAAAGTTGATAACGATAGTCCCACATACTTGTGGCACTGCCGCCTTGGTCACATTGGTGTCAAGCGCATGAAGAAGCTCCATGCAGATGGACTTTTGGAGTCTCTTGATTATGAATCATTTGACACATGCGAACCATGCCTCATGGGTAAGATGACCAAGACTCCGTTCTCTGGAACAATGGAGCGAGCAACCAACTTATTGGAAATCATACATACCGATGTGTGCGGTCCAATGAGTGTTGAGGCTCGCGGAGGAATATCGTTATGTTCTCACTCTCACTGATGACTTAAGTAGATATGGGTATGTCTACCTAATGAAACACAACTCTGAAACCTTTGAAAAGTTCAAGGAATTTCAGAGTGAGGTTGAGAATCAGCGTGACGGAAAAATAAAATTCTTACGATCAGATCGTGGTGGAGAATATTTAAGTCACGAATTTGGTACACACTTAAAGAAATGTGGAATCGTTTCACAACTCACGCCGCCTGGAACACCTCAGCGAAACGGTGTGTCCGAACGTCGTAATCGCACTCTATTGGATATGGTGCGATCTATGATGTCTCTTACCGATCTACCGCTCTCATTTTGGGGCTATGCTTTAGAGACTGCCGCATTCACTTTAAATAGGGCTCCGTCGAAATCCGTTGAAACGACACCGTATGAATTATGGTTTGGGAAGAAACCTAAGTTGTCGTTTCTAAAAGTTTGGGGATGCGATGCTTATGTCAAGAAACTTCAACCTGAAAAGCTCGAACCCAAGTCGGAAAAATGCGTCTTCATAGGATACCACAAGGAAACCATTGGGTATACCTTCTACCTCAGATCCGAAGGCAAGATCTTTGTTGCCAAGAATGGGTCCTTTCTAGAGAAAGAGTTTCTCTCGAAAGAATTGAGTGGGAGGAAAGTGGAACTTGATGAGGTGATAGTCACCCCTTCCGAACCGGAAAGTAGCGCAGCGCGGGAAGATGTTCCTGTGGTGCCTACACCGACTGGGGAGGAAGTTAATGATGATGATCATGAAGCTTCGGATCAAGTTACTGCTGAACTTCGTAGGTCCACAAGGACACGTTCCGCGCCAGAGTGGTACGGCAACCCTGTCCTGGAAATCATGTTGTTAGACAACGGTGAACCTTCGAACTATGAAGAAGCGATGGCGGGCCCGGATTCCGACAAATGGCTAGAAGCCATGAAATCCGAGATATGATCCATGTATGAAAACGAAGTATGGACTTTGACTGACTTGCCCGATGATCGGCGAGCCATAGAAAATAAATGGATCTTTAAGAAGAAGACAGACGCGGATGGTAATGTGACCATCTATAAGGCTCGACTTGTCGCTAAGGGTTATCGACAAGTTCAAGGGGTTGACTACGATGAGACTTTCTCACCCGTAGCGAAGCTGAAGTCCGTCCGAATCATGTTAGCAATTGCCGCATACTATGATTATGAGATATGGCAGATGGACGTCAAAACGGCATTCCTTAACGGCTTTCTTAAGGAAGAATTGTATATGATGCAGCCGGAAGGTTTTGTCGATCCTAAGAATGCTAACAAGGTATGCAAGCTCCAGCGCTCCATCTATGGGCTGGTGCAAGCATCTCGGAGTTGGAACATTCGTTTTGATGAGATGATCAAAGCGTTTGGGTTTACACAGACTTATGGAGAAGCCTGTGTTTACAAGAAAGTGAGTGGGAGCTCTGTAGCATTTCTCTTATTATATGTGGATGACATACTATTGATGGGAAATGATATAGAATTCTTGGAAAGTATAAAGGCCTATTTGAATAAGTGTTTTTCAATGAAGGACCTTGGAGAAGCTGCTTATATATTAGGCATCAAGATCTATAGAGATAGATCAAGACGCCTCATTGGTCTTTCACAGAGTACGTACCTTGACAAGATATTGAAGAAGTTCAATATGGATCAGTCCAAGAAGGGGTTCTTGCCTGTATTGCAAGGTGTGCAATTGAGCACGGCTCAATGCCCGACCACGGCAGAAGATAGAGAAAAGATGAGTGTCATCCCCTATGCCTCGGCCATAGGGTCTATTATGTATGCCATGCTGTGTACCAGACCTGATGTAAACCTTGCCGTAAGTTTGGTAGGAAGGTACCAAAGTAATCCCGGCATGGAACACTGGACAGCGGTCAAGAATATCCTAAGTACCTGAAGAGGACTAAGGATATGTTTCTCGTTTATGGAGGTGACGAAGAGCTCGTCGTAAAGGGTTACGTCGACGCTAGCTTCGACACAGATCTGGATGACTCGAAGTCACAAACCGGATACGTGTATATTTTGAATGGAGGAGCAGTAAGCTGGTGCAGTTGCAAGCAAAGCGTCGTGGCGGGATCTACATGTGAAGCGGAGTACATGGCAGCCTCGGAGGCAGCACAGGAAGCAGTCTGGATGAAGGAGTTCATTACCGACCTAGGGGTGATTCCCAATGCGTCGGGCCCGATGACTCTCTTCTGTGACAACACTGGAGCTATTGCCCTTGCGAAGGAGCCCAGGTTTCACAGGAAGACCAGGCATATCAAGCGTCGCTTCAACTCCATTCGTGAAAGTGTTCAAAATGGAGACATAGATATTTGTAAAGTACATACGGACCTGAATGTAGCAGATCCGTTGACTAAACCTCTCCCTAGAGCAAAACATGATCAACACCAGGACGCAATGGGTGTTCGATTCATCACAATGTAACTAGATTATTGACTCTAGTGCAAGTGGGAGACTGTTGGAAATATGCCCTAGAGGCAATAATAAATGGTTATTATTATATTTCTTTGTTCATGATAATTGTCTATTGTTCATGCTATAATTGTGTTATCCGGAAATCGTAATACATGTGTGAATACATAGACCACAACGTGTCCCTAGTAAGCCTCTAGTTGACTAGCTCGTTGATCAACAGATAGTCATGGTTTCCTGACTATGGACATTGGATGTCATTGATAACGGGATCACATCATTAGGAGAATGATGTGATGGACAAGACCCAATCCTAAGCATAGCTCAAAGATCGTGTAGTTCGTTTGCTAGAGCTTTTCCAATGTCAAGTATCATTTCCTTAGACCATGAGATCGTGCAACTCCCGGATACCGTAGGAGTACTTTGGGTGTGCCAAACGTCACAACGTAACTGGGTGACTATAAAGGTACACTACGGGTATCTCCGAAAGTGTCTGTTGGGTTGGCACGGATCGAGACTGGGATTTGTCACTCCGTATGACGGAGAGGTATCTCTGGGCCCACTCGGTAATGCATCATCATAATGAGCTCAATGTGACTAAGGAGTTAGTCACGGGATCATGCATTGCGGTACGAGTAAAGAGACTTGCCGGTAACGAGATTGAACAAGGTATTGGGATACCGACGATCGAATCTCGGGCAAGTAACATACCGTTTGACAAAGGGAATTGTATACGGGATTGATTGAATCCTCGACATCGTGGTTCATCCGATGAGACCATCGTGGAACATGTAGGAGCCAACATGGGTATCCAGATCCCGCTGTTGGTTATTGATCGGAGAGGCGTCTCGGTCATGTCTGCATGTCTCCCGAACCCGTAGGGTCTACACACTTAAGGTTCGGTGACGCTAGGGTTGTAGAGATATTAGTATGCGGAAACCCAAAAGTTGTTCGGAGTCCTGGATGAGATCCCAGATGTCACGAGGAGTTCCGGAATGGTCCGGAGGTGAAGAATTATATATAGGAAGTCAAGTTTCGGCCACCAGGAAAGTTTCGGGGGTCACCGGTATTGTACCGGGACCACCGGAAGGGTCCCGGGGGTCCACCGGGTGGGGCTACCTATCCCGGAGGGCCCCATGGGCTGAAGTGGGAAGGGAACCAGCCCTTAGTGGGCTGGGGCGCCCCCCATGGGCCTCCCCCTGCGCCTAGGGTTGGAAACCCTAGGGTGGGGGGGCGCCCCACTTGACTTGGGGGGGAAGTTTCCCCCCCTTGGCCGCCGCCCCCCCCCCCATAGATGGGTTCTTGGCCGGCGCCCCCCCCCCTCCCAGGGGGCCTATATAAAGGGGGAGGGAGGGCAGCAAGAATACAGCCCTTGGCGCCTCCCTCCTCCCCTGCAACACCTCTCCCTCTCGAAGAAGCTTGGCGAAGCCCTGCCGAGATCCCGCTACATCCACCACCACGCCGTCGTGCTGCTGGATCTCCATCAACCTCTCCTTCCCCCTTGCTGGATCAAGAAGGAGGAGACGTCGCTGCTCCGTACGTGTGTTGAACGCGGAGGTGCCGTCCGTTCGGCACTCGGTCATCGGTGATTTGGATCACGGCGAGTACGACTCCATCAACCCCGTTCATTGGAACGCTTCCGCTCGTGATCTACAAGGGTATGTAGATGCACTCCTTTCCCCTCGTTGCTAGTATACTCCATAGATGGATCTTGGTGATGTGTAGGAAATTTTAAAATTCTGCTACGATCCCCAACAGAAGCGGCCCGGACCGACCTTACACGTACGCTTAGGTGAGACTGGTTCCACCGACCGACATGCACTTGATGCATACGGTGGCTAGCGGGTGTCTGTCTCTTCCACTTTAGTCAGATCAGATTCGATGAAGAGGGTCCTTATGAAGGGTAAATAGCAATTGGCATATCACCGTTGTGGCTTTTGCGTAGGTAATAAACGTTCTTGCTAGAAACCCTTAGCAGCCACGTAAAACATGCAACAACAATTAGAGGACGTCTAACTTGTTTTTGCGGGGTATGCTATGTGTGTGATATGGCCAAAAGGATGTGATGAATGATATATGTGATGTATGAGATTGATCATGTTCTTGTAATAGGAATCACGACTTGCATGTCGATGAGTATGACAACCGGCAGGAGCCATAGGAGTTGTCTTAATTTATTGTATGACCTGTGTGTCAATGAAAATGCCATGTAATTACTTTACTTTATTGCTAACCGTTATCCATAGTAGTAGAAGTAATAGTTGGCGAGACAACTTCATGAAGACACGATGATGGAGATCATGGTGTCATGCCGGTGATGAAGGTGATCATGTCGCGCCTCAAAGATGGAGATCACAGGAGCAAGATGATATTGGCCATATCATGTCACTTTATGATTTGCATGTGATGTTTGTCATGTTTAAATCGTATTTGCTTAGAACGACGGTAGCATAAATAAGATGATCCCTCACTAAAATTTCAAGAAATGTGTCCCCCCCTAACTGTGCACTGTTGCGAAGGTTCGTTGTTTTGAAGCACCACGTGATGATCAAGTGTGATAGATTCTAATGTTCGCATACAACGGGTGTAAGCTAGATTTACACATGCGAAACACTTAGGTTGACTTGACGAGCCTAGCATGTACAGACATGGCCTCGGAACACGAGAGACCGAAAGGTCGAACATGAGTCGTATACTAGATGCGATCAACATGGAGATGTTCACCGTTGATGACTAGTCTGTCTCACGTGATGATCGGACACGGCCTAGTCGATTCGGATCATGTATCACTTAGATGACTAGAGGGATGTTTATCTAAGTGGGAGTTCATTAAATAATTTGATTAGTTGAACTCTTTATCATGAACATAGTCTAAATTATCTTTGCAAATTATGTTGTAGATCAATAGCTCGCGCTTTAGCTCCCTGTTTTAATACTTTCCTAGAGAAAGACTAAGTTGAAAGATATTGTGAGCAACTATGCAGACTAGGGCCGTAGTCTGAGGATTGTCCTCACTGCTACACAGAAGGCTTCTGTCCTTGATGCACCGCTCGGTGTGCCAACCCCTCTAGCGTCGTCTGTGGATGTTGTGAACATCTGGCAGACACGTTCTGATGACTACTTGATAGTTTAGTGCGCCATGCTTTACGGCTTAGAATCAGGGCTCCAAAGGCGTTTTTGAACGCCATGGAACATATGAGATGTTCCAAGAGCTGAAATTGGTATTTCAGGCTCATGCCCGTGTTGAGAGGTTTGAGACCTCTGACAAGATCTTTGCCTACAAGATGGAGGAGAATAGCTCAACCAGTGAGCATGTGCTCAGAATGTCTGGGTGCTTCAATTGCTTGAATCGAGTGGGAGTTAATCTTCCAGGTAAGGGAGTGATTGACAGAGTTCTCCAGTCACTATCACCAAGCTACTAAAGCTTCGTGATGAACTATAACATGCAAGGGAAGATGATCCCGGAGCTGTTCATAGAGCTTAAGGCCGTGAAGGTAGAAATCAAGAAGGAGCATCAAGTGTTGATGGTTAACAAGACCACTGGTTTCAAGAAGGGCAAGGACTAGAAGGGAAACTTCATGAATGGCAAGCCAGTTGCCGCTCCAGTGAAGGAACCCATGAACCCAAAACCCGAGACGAAGTGCTTCTATTAGGGGAACGGTCACTGGTAGCGGAACTGCCTCAAATACTTGGTAGATAAGAAGGCTGGCAACTTCAACAAAAGTATATTTGATATATGTGTTATTGATGTGTACCTTACTAGTACTCCTAGTAGCACCTGGGTATTAGATACCGGTTCAGTTGCTAAGATTGGTAACTCGAAACAAAAGATACGGAATAAACGGAGACTAGCTAAGGGCGAGGTGACGATATGTGTTGGAAGTGTTTCCAAGGATAATATGATCACCATCGCACGCTCCCTCTACCTTCGGGACTAGTGTTGAACCCAGATAAATGTTGTTTGCATTGGTGTCTACATTGAGCATGAACATGATTAGATCATGTTTATTGCAATACGGTTATTCATTTAAGTCAGAGAATAATGGTTATTCTGTTTACATAATAATACCTTCTATGGTCATGCACCCAATGTAAATGGTTTATTGAATCTCGGTCGTAGTGATACACATGTTCATAACATTGATGCCAAAAGATGTAGAGTTGATAATGATAGTACCACTTTCTTATGACACTGCCGCTTAGGTCATATTGGTGTAAGGTGTATGAAGAACCTCCATGCCGATGGACTTTTGAAGTCACTTGATTTTGAATCACTTGACACATGCGAACCATGCCTCATTGGCAAGATGACTAAAACCCCGTTTTCTTTGTAACAATGCAACGGGCAAGTGACTTGTTGGAAATCATACGTGCTGATGTGTGCGGTCCGATGAGTGTTGACGCGTGCGGTGGATATCGTTATTTTCTCACCTTCACCGATGAATTGAGTAGATATGGGTATATTTACTTAATGAAGCATAGGTGAAACGTTTGAAAAGTTCAAGCAATTTCAGAGTGAAGTTGAGAATCATCATAACAAGAAGATCAAGTTCCTACGATCTGATCTAGGGGAGAGTATCTGAGTTATGAGTTTGGCAATCACTAAAGACAAAGTGGAATCGTTTCACAATTGACGCCACCTGAAACACCATAGCGTAATGGTGTGTCCGAACGTCATAATCGCACCCTATTGGATATGGTGTGATCTATGATGTCTCTTACCGATCGCGCTATCATTTTGGGGTTATGCATTAGAGACAATTACATTCACTTTAAATAGGGCACCATCTAAGTCCGTGGTGTCGGATGTGGGGTTCCGGCAAACCCTTGAGGTTCGAACACTGGGGTGCGCGCGAAGTCTTTCCCTCCTACCGATCTACGCCCTAGCTCGCAAAGATCTCGCGGACGAACTCGACGAACTCGCAACACAGAGAGACACGAGGTTTATACTGGTTCGGGCCACCATTGTGATGTAATACCCTACTCCAGTGTGGTGGTGGTGGATTGCCTCTTGGGTTGATGATGAACAGTACAAGGGAAGAACAGCCTCCTGAGGTTGAGGTGTTCTTGTGGCTAGGCTCTCGATCGGGTTGGATCAAGCTAAGATGAGATGCCTCTACTATGGTGGCTAGCTCTACTTATATAGGCCCTGGTCCTCTTCCCAAATATCGAGCGGGAAGGGAGCCAACAACGGCGGACAAATTTGAAGGGGGGCAGCTAGTACAAGCTATCCTGACAAAAGCGGTCTTCGCCTGTGAAAAGCTCTGGTGGTGACGCCGTCTTGGGCTCCACGATGACCTCCGTCTTGCCGTCCTCCTGGTCTTGGTCTTGTTGCACCAATATAGCAACCTTTGCCTGATGCCTCGGTACTCTTTGCCTGCGCCTGGCCTCCTTAGCACCAAAGAGGAAATAAGGACGCTGCGCGCGTTGGCGCCCGCCTGGTGCCGTTCGTCATGGCTCACGTCACGAGAGCCTCGTGAGGTTTTGCCCCGCCTTGATATCTCCGCTCCTCGCGAGCCTGCCTAGTTAGGCTACTCCAGAGGAGGTCTTGCGTCGTCCGCCTCGCGAGGCTTGGACCCTCGTGAGGGTCTTGGATGCCTTGTTGATGAAGATGGGTCGTACGGCCTGCTGGGTTGGCCACGCTGTGGGCCGCAGGCAGGCAAGTCTGGGGACCCCTGTTCCCAGAACGCCGACACGTGGAGACGACACCGTATGAACAATGGTTTGGCAAGAAACTTAAGTTGTTGTTTCTTAAGGTTTGGGGCTACGATGCTTATGTCGATAGGCTTTGGGCAGAAAAGCTCGAACCCAAAGCGGAAAATTGTGTCTTCATAGAATACCCAAACAAGACGATTGGGTATACCTTCTATCTCAGATCTGAGGGCAAAGTGTTTGTCGCTAAGAACAGGTCCTTTCTTGAGAAAGAGTTTCTCTCGAAAGAATTGAGTGGGAGGAATATAGAACTTGATGAGGTTGTTGAACCTTTACTTCAACCAGAGAGTAGCGCAGCACAGAAAGATGCTTCTATGGCACCTACCTCGGTTGAAGAGAAAGCTAATGATTATGATCATGGAGCTTCAGATCAAGTTACTATCGAACCTCGTAGATCGACAAGGGTGTGTACAACTTCTGAGTGGTAACCCTGTCTTAAAGGTCATGTTGTTGGACAACGATGAACCTATGAGCTATGAAGAAGCGACGGTGGGCCCGGATTCCAACAAATGGCTGGAAGCCATGAAATCCGAGATAGGATCCATGTATGAGAACAAAGTATGGACTTTGGTGGACTTGCCCGATGATCAGCAAGCCATGGAGAATAAATGGATCTTTAAGAAGAAGACTGACGCGGATGGTAATGTGACCATCTATAAGGCTCGGCTTGTCGCTAAGGGTTATCGACGAGTTCAAGGGGTTGACTACGATGAGACCTTCTCACCCGTAGCGAAGCTGAAGTCCGTCTAAATCATGTTAGCAATTGCCGCATTCTACGATTATGAGATATGGCAAATGGATGTCAAAACGGCATTCCTTAATGGTTTCCTTAAGGAAGAATTGTATATGATGCAGCCGGAAGGCTTTGTCGATCCTAAGAATGCTGACAAGGTATGCAAGCTCCAGCGCTCCATCTATGGACTGGAGCAAACATCTCGGAATTGGAACATACGCTTTGATGAGGTGATCAAAGCATTTGGGTTTATACAAAGTTTGCAAGAAACTTGTATTTGCAAAAAGGTGAGTGGGAGCACTACACCATTTTGATAAGTATATGTGGATGACATATTATTGATCGGAAATGATGCAGAATTTATGGAAAGCATAAAGGGTTGTTTGAATGGAGTTATTCAAAGGAAGACCTGTATAAAACTGCTTACATGTTGGGTATCAAGATCTATAGGGATAGATCAAGACGCCTGATAAGACTTCCACAGAGCACATACCTAGACATGATCTTGAAGGAGTTCAAGATGGATCAGTCAAAGAAGGAGTTCTTGCCTGAGTTGTAAGGTGTGAAGTTAAGACTTGAAGCTCGACCATGGCAGAAGAAAGAGAAAGGACGAAAGTCGTCCCCTATGCCTTAGCCATAGGCTCTATACGATATGTCATGTTGTGTACCGCGATGTGCCTTGCCACGTATCTGGCAAGGGGTACAAGAGTGATCCAGGAGTGGATCATTGGACAGCGGTCAAAATTTTCCTTAGGAATAAGGAAATGTTTCTCGGTTATGGAGGTGATAAAGAGTTCGGCGTAAAGGGTTACGTCGATGCAAGCTTTAACACCTATCCAGATGACTCTGAGTAGCAAACCGGATACGTATAGTGGAGCAACCATTTGGAATAGCTCCAAGTGGAGCATGGTAGCAACATCTACAATATGACACAGAGAGTTGCGAAGTACACACGAATCTTTGCAGACCCGTTGACTAAAACCTCTCTCACAAGCATAACATGATCAAACCCTAGAACTCATTGAGTGTTAATCACATGGCGATGTGAACTAGATTATTGACTCTAGTAAACTCTTTGGGTGCTAGTCACATGGCGATGTGAACTATGAGTGTTAATCACATAGCGATGTGAACTAGATTATTGACTCTAGTGCAAGTGGGAGACTGTTGGAAATATGCCCTAGAGGCAATAATAAAGTAGTTATTATTATATTTCCTTGTTCATGATAATTGTCTATTGTTCATGCTATAATTGTATTAACCGGAAACCGTAATACATGTGTGAATACATAGACCACAACATGTCCCTAGTGAGCCTCTAGTTGACTAGTTCGTTGATCAATAGATGGTTGTGGTTTCCTGACCATGGACATTGGATGTCGTTGATAACGGGATCACATCATTAGGAGAATGATGTGATGGACAAGACCCAATCCTAAGCATAGCACAAGATCGCGTAGTTCGTTTGCTAGAGCTTTTCTAATGTCAAGTATCGTTTCCTTAGACCATGAGATTATGCAACTCCCGGATACCGTAGGAATGCTTTGGGTGTATAAAACGTCACAACGTAATTGGGTGACTATAAAGGTGCACTACAGGTATCTCCAAAAGTGTCTGTTGGGTTGGCACGAATCGAGACTGGGATTTGTCAATCCGTGTGACGGAGAGGTATCTTTGGGCCCACTCGGTAATGCATAATCATAATGAGCTCAGTGTGACTAATGAGTTAGCCACGGGATTATGTGTTACGGAATGAGTAAAGAGACTTGCCGGTAACGAGATTGAACTAGGTATAGGGATACCGACGATCGAATCTCGGGCAAGTAACATACCGATGGACAAAGGGAATTGTATACGGGATTGATTGAATCCCCGACATCGTGGTTCATCCGATGGGATCATCATGGAACATGTGGGAGCCAAGATGGGTATCCAGATCCCGCTATTGGTTATTGGCCGGAGAGAGATCTCCGTCATGTCTGCATGGTTCCCGAACCCGTAGGGTCTACACACTTAAGGTTCGGTGACGCTAGAGTTGTTATGGGAAATAGTATGTGGTTACCGAAGGTAGTTTGGAGTCCCGGATGAGATCCCGGACGTGACGAGGAACTCCGGAATGGTCCAGAGATGAAGATCGATATATTGGACAAAGGGTATTGGAGTCCGGAATTGTTCTGGGAGTACCGGGTGACGACCAGCGTGACCGAAAGGAGTTTCGGAGGCCCCGGCAAGCGTTGGGGGGCCTTATGGGCCAAGGGGAGGGGGCACATAAGCCCACTAAGGGGTTGTGCGCCCCTCCCACCCCATCTCACGTAACTTGGAGAGGTGGGGCGCCTCCCCCTGGCTTGGGAGGCAAGCCTCCACCTGCTTGGCTTGGGGGGGCAAGTCTCCCTAGGGTTTCCCTAGGGAGATCCAATCTGCCTTAGCCGCTGCCCCCCTAGGGGAAACCCTAGGGCGCCTCCTTCTCCCCCCTTCCCCTATATATAGTGAGGGGGTAGGAGGGCAGCCGTGACCCTTCCCCTGGCGCAGCCCTCTCCTCCTCCAACTCCTCCTCCTCCTCCGTAGTGCTTAGCGAAGCTCTGCCGGAGAACCACGAGCTCCATCGCCACCACGTCGTCGTGCTGCTGGAGTTCTCCCTCAACTTCTCCTCTCCCCTTGCTGGATCAAGAAGGAGGAGACGTCCCCGGGCTGTACGTGTGTTGAACGCGAAGGCGCCGTTCGTTCGGAGCTAGATCGGATCTTCCGCGATTTGAATCGCCGCGAGTATGAATCCATCAACCGCGTTCTTGTAATGCTTCCGCTTAGCGATCTTCAAGGGTATGAAGATGCACTCCCTCTCTCTCGTTGCTAGCATCTCCTAGATTGATCTTGGTGACACGTAGGAAAATTTTGAATTATTGCTATGTTCCCCAACACATAATCCTTGCTGAAAACTTTAACATTAGTTAAGCATATTTACAATAACAAGAACAAAAATAGTTTGTAAAAGTTTTTCTTTATCACTTTGAGTTTGTCAACTGAATTGCTTGAGGACAAGCAATGAGTTAAGCTTGGGGGAGTTGATATGTCCAAACATATGTACTTTTCCAAACACTTCTACTCTTGATTTGGACTCTAATTTGCATGATTTGAATGGAACTAACCCGGATTGACGTTGTTTTCAGCAGAATTGCCATGGTGTTGTTTTTGTGCAGAAATAAAAGTTCTTGGATTGAGCTGAAAATTTATGGAGAATTATTTCAGAATATATAAAAAATATTGGCGAAGGAAATTACTAGAGGGGGGCCACCAACGCGCCACGAGCCCAGGGGCGCCCCCCCCAAGGGAGCGCCTGGTAGGCTTGTGAGCCCCTGGCAACTCCCGCAACCCTAACTCCAACTCCATACGTACATATTCGCTAAGAAAAAAATCAAGGAGAAGGAATCATCGCGTTTTACGATATAGAGCCACCGCCACCTCCTATTCTTCACCGGGAGGGCTGATCTGGAGTCCGTTCTGGGCTCCGGGGAGGGGGATTCGACGTCGTCGTCATGATCAACCTTTCTTCATCCCAAATTTCATGATGCTCACCGCTGGGAGTGAGTAGTTCCTTCATAGGCTTGCTGGACGGTGATGGGTTGGATGAGATTTAACATGTAATCGAGTTAGTTTTGTTAGGGCTTGATCCCTAGTATCCACTATATTCTGAGATTGATGTTGCTATGACTTTGCTATGCTTAATGCTTGTCACTAGGGCCCGATGCCATGATTTCATATTTGAACCTTTTATGTTTTCACGAATATATTTGTGTTTTTTATCCTATCTTGCAAGTTATATGCACCTATTACATGTTATGATCTGCATACCCCAAAGTGACAATAATTGGGATTCTTTCCGGTAATTACCATAATTTGAGGAGTTCATGTATTTATTATGTGGTTAATGCTTTGTTCCGGTTCTCTATTAAAAGGAGGCCTTAATATCCCTTAGTTTCCTTATGGACCCCGCTGCCATGGGAGGGTAGGACAAAAGAAAAGATGTCATGAAAGTTCTTATTGCAAGCACGTATGACTATCTACGGAATACATGCCTACATTACATTGATGAATTGAAGTTAGTTCTGTGTCGCCCTAGGTTATAAGTGTTACATGATGAATGTTATCCAACATAATTATCCATCACCGATCCAATGCCTACGAGCTTTTCACATATTGATCTTTGCTAAGTTACTATTGTTGATGTTGCTGTCACAATTGCTACAAAACTACTGCTACTGTTACTATTGCTATTATTACCACTGCTATCAAACTATCATATTATTGTGATATTGATCACTCTACTGGAGATATTTAGTTCTCCAGGTGTGGTTGAATTGACAACTCAACTGCTAATACTTGCAAATATTCTTTGGCTCCCCTGGTGTCGAATCAATAAATCTAGGTTGAATACTCTACCCTCGAAAACCATTGCAATCCCCTATACTTGTGGGTTATCACGCGCGAGCACTGTAGTTGGTTTCTCGGCCGTGCCTGTTCAATGGCGGCAGACAGGCGAACGGGCATCCTGTTTGAATGAAGTAGATATTTGTCCCGTCCCATCCAGTAACACCTCTCCGACATTGAATACGAGTGGACACCGAGAACGCGGCGCGGACGACCCTCTCGGCCACGAGCCGCTTCAATGCTAGCATTAGTGAGAGATCACGTTCGTTCTGAGTCGGCGTCAATGCGGAGCTACCACTCTAGAACGGCATTAAGGCGGGCAACCGCTTCGGGCGGGAAAGGGCAGGGGCGAAGGAGTGGGTTTTGCGTGGGCCATGGTTGTCAGACGCATGCGTGACAGTGGTTCGGACGCCCGCAACCCCCCCCTCCGATTTGCGGGGAAAAGGGTGTCCGGACCAACCAGCGGACGGATACAGGACCGAGTTGGAAGGCAAAATACGTCCGGACCGTGCGATCGGGACGTATGTAAGGCGGTTTGAGGGTCCGCATTAGAGATGCCCTAAAGTTCCATCTTTCATTTTTCTCCTCACCACCCCTTCGTCCAATCTCCCAGCAGCCACTGATTTTTTCTAGTTTTCTATTCCCTCCTAGGTTTCACCGAACCAACCTTTGGTAACCCGATAAACTAGATCAATGTACGGTGTATAGCATTAAATTCATGGTTCATAAATATATTGTTTCTTATGGTAAAACGTCATAGTGGTTAGACATATTTGGTAACTAAATAAATACAAATAAATTCTCGGTCCATAGATAAATAAATGTGAATCAGTATCTTATCTTGGGTAGCCCAATAAAGAAGATCAATCACGCGCACATATCTAAAAATGTACGCATTGTATAACCAAAACATGATTTTATTTTGTTTATTTATTTTGCATTAAGATTTGTTCCATATGGTTGTCTTATCTAAAAGGAACGTAAGGTTCCCATTTCACCTTTCTTCCCACCACATCTTCGTCCAACCTTCAACTTAATTTACTTACCTTATGAACCAGTTCCACTTTAATTTACTTACCTAACTTTGGATCAAAATAAGGTACTTCATAGGCAGAATTTGATGATCATTTATTTACACAACCGTATTTATTATAGACAGGTAAATCACAAGCCGGCGTACTAGAAGATTTATACTCGATTGTAACGCACGGGCATTGTTCTAGTTGTTTAAAAAATATTTGACTCCAATGGCAACACATGGCCATATGCCTTTTTTAGTACCATGGGCATATACCAATTACTTAAAAAAATACCTAAGATTTTGTCTTGTGTTTCTTTCTTCCACCCATCCTCACTCCTCTTCTCGCCTCCTCAATTTTCGGTTTTGTCGATTCTTTTTTAATCGATTTTCTGAAAAACACGGTTCAACTACCACACATCTAATTTGCCTATCAAATAAGATAATGGTTTCTTTGAAGTTAATAAATATTGTTTTAGTTGGCAGTTAAAGCCTTCCCTAATATATAAGAGGGTGTTTGTTTCCAGGGACTTATTGGTTTAGGGACTTAAAAAAATCTCTATAAGTCCCATCTAAACCAAACAGGAGGGACTTATAGGGACTTAAAGTGGGCATTTGGGACTTATCAAATAAGACTCTTAAGGAGGGACTTATAGTTGTAATATGGTCTTTTAATCCATGTTAAGTCCCAGGAACCAAACAGGTAGGAACTTTTTAGAGACTTGGGACTTATAAGTTGGGACTAAAAAAAGTCCTAGGACTTATGAACCAAACAGGTAGTAAATCACATTGATTGTGTACAAAATATTTATGTGCTCGCTACAACACATAAACAACTAATTTAAGTTAGAATTTATGTTACTACATTACTTGTTACGAGGTCATATATTCGAAAATATAAAGGTGGACATGGCTCCGCGAGCACCAACATGAATAGTAAATTAAAAAATATATTAGGAGATTTTCTAAAAATTCTAAAATTTTGAGTATTGAACTTGATCGATCATTCTACTCAGTACCAAGTTTAATGAAGCATTGACACCCTGATACCTTTAGTGAAGAAAATATAATTGGCATGTTACTATTCATAAAATGGTATTTTTTTAATGTAGCTTTGATTTTGTCATTTTTGCCTAGAATATCACGGATGTTGTTCACTCGGGAAACTTTTTATACGCAAGCATCGACTATGCATGTTACAAATAAAATCATTTTTAATTTTTTAGTACTTCTACGAAATTATAATTCGTAAAGCGTGCGGGTTAGACAATATTCACCAACTCTGCATTGACCATACATTTATGAATGGAGATCATATTAAAACTGCATAAAAATCATTAACCATGCTTTAGATTTTAACATTAATTTTAATTTATTCAGTCATTAACTTAAATGAGAAGACCGGTCAAAGCTATCAAGTTGGTTGACAATTATGACCGGTCCACCATCATTATTATCACCACCGACGGGCTGCACCGCTTTTCTCACGCCTCTCTCTTTTCCTCTGCCTGCTCATTGAGATGTGCGCTGCGCACAGGAACTGTGTAGCCGGTCCTGCGCGCAGCGGCACATCGACAGAACACATAAAAGTCTCGCTCCCATCCATGGCCCCGAACTAAACGCCCAGTCTGAACTACACGCCGCGGCACGCGCGGCAGCGCAGCGCATCCCCGTCTTCTCCTTGTCGTCTAAGCCAGCGAGGGGCGGACGCCGTCGCCGTCGCCGCCGCGCTCTCCTCCTCCGCCTCCTCTGCTGCTGCTGCTCTTCCTCGAGCTGTCCTCCGCACTGCAAGGAGATAGAGGGGAGGGGCGGGGCATCTTCTGACATCAGTAATGGCGGTAGGCTCTCTCTCTCTCTCTCCGTCCTCCCTTCTTCCGGCGATTTTAGAGCCCCATCCATTAAACGGATTTGCTACAAGTTATACTAGGGGACTCATCTCTTGATTCTTAGGGGCATTTCCCATGCAAGGATTGCGTTCCTGCAAAATCTTTTGCGATTCCTTTGCACAGCATTCGTGCTGAAATTTCCACTGACAAAAGCTCTTATGAAAGATTCCTTTGTTTTTCCCTACTGCTCAATCACACAAAGTTTCCATCCCGATGCGGAGGAAGCTCTCATGTTTATTACTCCCTCTGTAAACTAATATAAGAGCGTTTAGATCACTACTTTAGTAATCTAAACGCTCTTATATTAGTTTACGGAGGGAGTAGTATTCTTGACGTATCAGTCTGTGCGCGACTCTGTTTTCATATGTTCGATGGGAGAAAAAACTTTCTGCATATTGGAGGTTTTGTGGTTTGTTCGATGGGAGAAAAAACTTTCTGCATATTGGGGTTTTGTGGTGAGTTTGTTCGATGAGGGGGGGGGGGGGGGGGGGGGGGGGACTCGATGCGTTCCAGACCCTAGGGGGGGGGGGGACTCGATGCGTTCCAGACCCTATAGAATCGGATCCGCCGAATGGCAGACCAGGCATCTATGTTGCATTGGTTGGTTAGCTTCTCAGCCTCTGTCCTTGTCTGCATTTTCTCACATTGGTCAGGTATCAGGGTCTCACCAGATAAGATGCTGCGGTCGTTAGTCAAAATACCGGCTCATATAGCAGAGACAGCAGCGCCGGCTAAACTCTCATTTGAATCGTTTTTTAGGGTCCATTTGATCTGATATACGTACGTTCTTTTAATCTTTCTTTGATGCATTCTGGGCACTAGAGTTGAATGACACTGCTGATTTCGCTTTCGGGATTTCGGCTGCCGCGTGGTCATTTGTTTCATATGTTGTTCATGTTTGACACATTGGCACTCTTGTGGTCACACACAGCATTAACAGGCCGAAACTCTTTTATAAAATAATAAGTAATACTTTTTTTACTTCTCTCGCACTTCAGTTAGTACATTTGAGATGTTCATTTGGAGTGCAAACTACCGTTGTTTATCCATTTGGTTCATCTGGCACTCTGGCCCCTGCCTGTTTGGTTAGTCTTATTCTAGGTGACAATGGGCAAACCTGGTCGATCTAATCACCTATTTAGATTTACCAGTTATTTAGCATCCCCATAACTGGAAATTGAATTATTTCTAATTGTACTGATGTACAGTATATGTTTTGCCCGTTAGCTTAATGTCTTGTTGTGACAGTGCTGGAGGGAGTTTGTTCGATAAAAAGAGATGGTCTTTTCTTCTTCATTTTTGATGTTCTCTAAACTGTACTGCAAAAACGTCTTACATTAGTTTACAGAGGGAGTAGAAGTTGTACTGATTTGCGCTAGAGATTTCAACGGCGATATCTTGTGGCTGTTGTGGGCTTTTGACAGAATAATTCTTCTCTGTGCGTCATTTTCTTCTCTATTATTGCTTTTCTGGTGGTTTGCTTTCAATATTGATCGAGGTGTGCTTAACTCATGTGACAGGACCGGGATAGCGACAGTGATGACAATGTTAAGTTTGACTGGGAAAGTGATGGTGAGGCTGAGCCTTCATCGGCTCCGGCTTTCAGGAACTCGGATGCTCCTGGCCCATCCACGCTGGTACTTCAGCACAAGAGCTAGCCCTGACTTGTTATTATTATGATTATAGTGTGATATTTGTTTGTGCAAATGTCTAAAGGATTCTAATGGGCAGGCCAACGAGGAAGCGCCGTCTACTGCTTTAATTGAGGAATATGTAGCAATGGGTTTCCCAAAAGAGATAGTCGTGAAGGGCATGAAGGAGATTGGTAATACTCAAAGTAACTAGTTTCATTTCATGTGTCTTGTTTATGTTTATATCTTATGTTTCAACCGAGGCTTTTGTTTTCAGGGCATAGCGATGCAGATGCATTGCTCGAGCTAATTCTCACATATCAGGTATTTGTCCATGTGCTTTATCTTGGTTTTATTCTATGATGTATTTGCTACATGGCAAAGATTGTATGTTATACGATTGGTGATGTGAAATGCAGGCACTAGGTGCTGATGATGCAGTGGGTAACTGCTCTACTTCTGGCTGCGCTCCTCAGGGTGTTGAAGAAGAAGAAGATGATGATGATCTTGATTTTGAGAATTGGGATGGCGACGATGACGATGTTGGTGGTAGAGGGACCAACTGTGATGATCCTGGTGATGAGGTAGATGATTCCTGATCTTTAGTTCAGTAGCTGAGAATTCTTTGATCATATATGTGCTGTTATATGTGAAGTCTTTGCCATGCATACCTTGAGCACCCTCTTTATGTATTGTTTGAGTTTTTTTTTTTTTTGCTCCGAGTGTTTCAACGGTGTAGAATTGAATTGTGAAGTTTGAGCACTTTGTTTTTTACATAGAATTCTCATCCTGTTTAAGTTTATCGTGTACGTGTGATATAGGGAGTGAGGTTGAATACCATTAGACCAGTACCTCCCGCATAGTAATCAATCAAACTGGAAAATAGTAGAAACTGAGTGTATTATTGCCCTGCTTGTTTGTGATTTTTATGAATTAGAAAATTTATTTCTGTTAGATACCACTCCTTTTCTCTTCAGTTCTTATGCATTTGAATATTAGTTACACGACTTGAAACTTGTGGAATCGGGATGGTATGAGCAAATCACATTACAGATGCTAAACTTTGTAATCCAAGATATAGTGTACAATCGGACTGAGCTGAGAAGAGTTCATAAGAAATAGAAGCTAAACTTGAATGCCGAGTACTACATAATTCTAGCCTGCACTTGGGTAAAGTTTGTGCTGCAACCCAGCTCATCACTTTTCCATCGAATGCAAGGATGGTTGGAAACTAGCTTGCTGGTTTGGACGAATAAGATCTACAAGAATTAAATGGCATTGTTCAAGATTCTTCTTTTGACTTTCAGTTACACAAAGTGATCTTAATACTGGAAAAGTACATCACATACTGCACTAATTGCATCAAACTTCGCTCCAAGATCAACCTCAAGAAGAGCAATATCTACATGTTAGAGCCGAAGAAAGCAAGGGATTCGATGTAGAAATGTTATGCTAGAAATACATACACAGAGTCACTAATTTAGAAATCTCAGAATGTAATATATGATGTGATAGCTGATTTTCGTGTAGGTTACGCAGATAAAACTAGTGATGAGAATATTGTATGGTTGAACCCTATACATGGCTATATATATGTAATGACTGAAAACAAGAAGTAGGGAAAGAGTATGGAGTGCTTGACGTCTATTATACCTGCTCAGCAAAAAAATATCTTGATTGCTAGCAAGGTGATGAACCTGAAATAGTGTGGAATGCGAATATCTTCATCTTCTCCTGAAGATGCACACATTTGCCTTATCTTCCATCAGTCCTAACTTTCTTCCACTGCTATGCATCCAGCACAGACTGCCATTATATGATACAACAAACTTGAACATGTACTTCCAGTTTATTCCTGTCCATCACCACCAATACTTCATATCGATATTTGCTAATGTAGGTAGTTGTTTCAAGTGTAAAATGATGAGCGTTTCTGTTCATGCAAACAGTAACTCTTGTATTAACGTCATTCTCAAACAGCACCAGAGAACAAGAAGTTGAGTTCCTAAATCATTTCATTGATTTAACTCTTGATCAGTGTTTTTCTATTGTTTCTTGGGTGGTCTGTGCTGTTCATTTCTTTACCGTTGATCAGCTGTAGTCCCCTTCATTTCTCTGGCCCTATAGATGTCGGTACATAATTGTATTTCTCTATCAGCAATCACTCAGTTGGCATTAATAAGTCAGTGAGATGTAGCAAGTGTTTTCTAATCTCAGTTTTTATTGCAACTCTGAAGGATTTTCTACAAGAGATGTCACAGAAAGATAAGAAGATCAACTCATTAGTAGACATGGGCTTTCCTGAAGATGAGGCAAATATTGCTATTACGAGATGCGGTATACTCTTTCTGAAATTTTTGTCTCGACAGTCATGCTTTCACGGAGAAGGCAACTTATGCTATACATTTCTGTTTAAATTTTCCTAGGTGTGGATGCTGATCTCTGTGTATTAGTTGATTCGATTAGTGCATCACTGGTTGCAGGAGATTTCAATTCCAGAAACATATCTGACCATCAGGTACCTTGTGCTTTTATGTACATTTCAATAAGAAACGGTTCTGCTTTTAGTTCGATGTAACTGAAATCCGTGTACATTTGGTAGGTTATGGATAGATGCTTTGATTCGTTTGGAGGGAGAAAGAAAGCAAGATTGATGGAAGAGAGCAAGAAAAGGAGGATGCAATATGCACAAGGCAGTGGATCCTCCTTTGCTGGTAGCCATGATGAGCCAACGCGTATCCCAGATCCTATGGTTGGATTTAATCTGCCCAGTGACAGAAAACCGTCAATGACCAGAATGCTTCCTGAACAAGCTGTCGGACCACCTTTTTTCTACTTTCAGAATGTGGCCCGAGCTCCAAGAGGTGCATGGACGACCATTTCAAAAAAATTCTACGACATTCAACCAGAGTTTGTGGATTCCAAGTATTTTTGTGCAGCTTCAAGGGAAAGTGGGTACATCCATAATTTGCCAATTGAGAACAGAGAAGCTCTTCTCCCTTTCCCTCTAAAGACCGTATTTGATGCATTCCCTCATTATAAGAAGTGGTGGCCTTCTTGGGACCCAAGAAGGCAGCTCAACTGCTTGCAAGCAAGTGTGGCAACTGCAAAGTTGACAGACCAGATCCAGCGTACTCTTGCAAGATCAGGCAACCCAAGTGTTCAGAAACATGTGGTGGATGAGTGCAAAACTTGGGATCTTGTCTGGGTAGGGAAAAACAAGGTTGCTCAGTTGGAGCCTGATGAGATGGAATCTCTGCTCGGTTTCCCAAGGGACCACACAAGGGGAGTCGTCAAGACAGAGAGGTACAAATCTCTTGCGAACTCCTTCCAAGTTGATACAGTTGCTTACCACCTATCAGTGCTGAGGGACATGTTTCCCAATGGTGTCAATGTGCTGTCCTTGTCCACCGGAATTGGAGGAGGAGAGGTAGCTTTGCACAGGCTTGGGATCCGCATGAGGACAGTGGTGTCTGTTGAGGAAGGCGAAACTAATAGGAGGATTTTTGAGGGTTGGTGGGATCAGACCCAGACAGGCAAGCTGGTTCAGATTGCCAACCTGAAATCTCTCACTAATGAGAGAATTGCATCGTTAGTTGGTAGATTTGGTTGCTTCGACTTGGTGATTGGGGGCAGCCAAGGTGAGCAATCTGCTTTGTTGTACGACTACCCCAGAATCTTGGATGCCATCAAGTCAGCTATGGCAAGGATGTAGGCTAAGCATCATAGTACCTATTCTGTCACTTAGTGCTTATCTCTAGGAACCGCAGCTTCCCGCAGCTTCATCTATGTAAGGATGTAGGCTAAGCATCGTAGTACCTATTCTGTCACTTAGTGTTTATCTCTAGGAACCGCAGCTTCATCTATGTTTAAACAGTGAGGCGACGTGGTGGATGTTTATTTGCAAGAAATGCCTTGTTTTAAGTATCCAAATTCTGTTTAGTGCTGGACAAACAAATTTTGCCATGCACTGCCTTACATGATGCTCTTGTTTGTCTGGCTGAGCTGTACATGTCATGTAACTGCTTCAGTTGTACACACTGCTAAGACTGGAATTTGGTGTTTTACGTAGAGACAGAGACTTCTTTTGCTTAGTTGCTTCATATCATTTCCTCTGCTTACACTTAACACTGCATCAAGCACTCAACTGTGGTTTTCAGGCTATGAAAACAGTGAGTGAACACGATAAGGTTAAAAGAGGATGTTGATTATGAAAAGCCTATATAGGAAGGTAAAAATGTGGCCTGATCTTCTGCTGTTAACCTGTAGACAAGCAGGGTGTTTAATTTGCTATTTCACACAGCATCTTTCCTTTAGCAAAGCATTTTAGCATAGACGATATTGTACATTTTCTATTCTGGGATGGGATGCAAAAGAAGATGATACAAATCCAGAGATAGTTCTCTCTGTTCTTTCTCTTGTTAGATTGTTTCGTTTCGCACACTAAGCTTGACAAGCTGAAACAAGTACCAATGTCGACTGGGGATAGAGCTTGAAATGCATTCTTTGGCACCCACAGCACACTTCATTCCTTGGTAGTGATGAAAAGAATGTAAGTAACTGGTATTTCACTCAGGGCAGACGTATTTTTGGAAAAATACATCGTGCCTCATGTCGCTTTCATCCTGTATGATCTTCAAAGTCTGGGAAAATAAGCCTATCAGGCTACCAGGTTATCAGGTTTCCCAAGTTTGTAAAGTTCAGAACTTGGGTTCAGATTTTGTGATAGGGATTCTGGTATGTTATATAAGACTTCAGAGCCGGTGCAAATGCTGTTTTGAATGGATTTTGGATGTTGGAGCTCTGCTTTCATCAAGATTGAAAACAACAGCAATGGATTTTAAAAAAGTAAACAATTGCTCTGAAAAAATGGCCTCACTTCTGTGTAACTTCAGCATGGTAAGTTAGATCATTCATACCCTAGTAGAACCTGTTCTGGTCACTCTCTTGGGGCTCTGAAATTAGACCTAGTAGAACCTGTTCTGGTCACTCTCTTGGGGCTCTGAAATTAGATCATTCAGTAAACAGTTGCTCCAAAACCTGGGGTCTCTTGGTGGTTGCCTTTATCCACTGCACTCCAAACCAGAAGCTGAAGCTAGGTTCACAAAATGATGATGGTGACTACGTACTAGTTAGCTGAAATCAGGAGCAGACACCAAGTCCTGCTCTGGAACTGAAACCGAAGCTCTACACGTCGTTCTAGCGGACAGTAAGGGTGTACAGCAAGCACTATGCTCAGTTTCTTTGAGCTGAAATGGAACCTTTGTTAGCTTGTCACCGCTATTGTGTATGGTGTACCTGTAGTCAGTGTTCTTCGTTTGCTTCACATATGGATGACTGATGAGTGGTTGCAAGGTCTCTCTTCTTGTTCACTACGATTGGATGTGCATAGTGTTGTAGGAAAAGTGGATGTGTATAGTGGGAAATGAAATCAGGATAGACGAAAGCAGACTGTTAGGTACTCCCTCCGTTTCAAAAATACTTGAAGATCCACTAGATTTGTCCCAAGTCAAACTTCTTTCAATTTGACCAACTTTATACAATTTCTTTTTAATATCTATGAGTACAATCTAGTGCTGTATGAAAGTTATGCCGGAGACAGTTCACCAGAATTTTTTTAAAAATAAATTTGTGGAGGAGATTGAGTTGAACTTTTCTTTTTTCGAGGAAATGGATTTTTTTAAGGGAATTTTGAGGAAATGGATTGAGTTGAACTTGACGGAGAAGATCACGGTATCTACTGGGCCGAAATGTAATGTAACGAGCGGGCTTGAATACATAGGCCTAATCTTTCTCTGGGCCCAACACGAGACTTCTCTCCCCAACCCCTGAGCTGCGAGAGAGAGGAAAGGGCGAAAGGCGGTGTGTGTTCTGTTCATTCCCTTCGTTCGGAGGCGGAGCCGAGGAGACGGCCGGCGGCGACCACGATGGGCGGCGGCGAGGGCAAGTCGAGGAAGCGCCGCTCTTCCCCCTCCTCAGGTGCCTGAAACTATCCAATTGCTTCTCGCCCCAGTCGACCCGAGCCTGTTCCTCTCTTTCCGCGCCGTGCTGATTCCTCTCCCTGTTCCGCCTGTCGATTCGCTGGCCCAGGGGAGGAAGATGAGAGGGAGCGGAAGAAGAGGCGGGACAAGAAGGAGAGCAGGAGGAGCGGCCGCGACGGCAGGGGCAGCGACGAGGAGGAGGAGAGGCGGAGGAGGAAGAAGAAGCACGGCGACAGGGGCAAAGACAAAGGTAGGGTTCCTTTTGCCTCTAGGGCCTGAATTTCTTCCAGTTCTCTCTGACTGAATGGAATCATGCTTAGCTTGGTTCCTTGTGCCGTCGTGGGATGTCTTAAACTGAGCTAGAGAATGGGCAATACCATTAAGTGACATTTCAGTCTTCACAAGCTTCACCTCTGAGAAGGGAGGACCATACCCACCTTTAGACCATGAACATAATCCATCAACTCGGCCTCTTCAGCACTCTGAAAATTTCCATGCCGGTAGTATTGCAACACCTGCATGATCTCTAACAACCGCACCGATACTAGCAGAACCATCAACCGAAGCAAAACTAGCATCGACGTTTATTTTCGCCTGACCAAATGGAGGTGAGGTCCTGACCTCATCATGTGATTCATTATTGGCCCTCTGCTCAGGCAAGCAATGGTGGTGGATAGGAGATTTACCTTTTTTGGATTATTATAGGAAGAAGAGCGCCAAGGCAGCCCGAGGAAGCAACATAATTTTGTAGAGAGAGAGTCGAAGCTGAAATAGTTGGCTTGCCATCATTGAAAATAATATCATTCCTGAGATGGCATGCTCTCCATAGGAGGAATAAAATCTTAGTGCGTATCTGATCATCCACTTGGGCAGGAGACAAAACAATCAATCCGGACCACTTTTCACAAAAAAAAAAATCTTTAGGATGTAAATTCAGTCTTAAGAGCAAACTGAACAGCATGAGGTCTAGTGTGATCAATCACCGCATGATAACCATCCCACCCGCCAAACCATGAATATTGTGGGTTAGGTTTGTATCCATATTCTTTTCAACCAACTTGGCTTCGGCATCACACTTAATTAGGCATATATTTGTTCGATTGTAATAGTTTAACTATAGTGCTAGATTCATTTGATGATGTATACGTGACTCTGTATTTGTTTGTCTTAACAGAGAGGGATTCGAAGGAGAGGCGTTCCAAGGAGAAGGAGAAGAGCAAGCGAAAAGACAAGGATGCTGTGAGTTATCTAGATGGTTATTTTATCAGAGTATCAAGTGAAGTAGTTTGCATATGATTAATTAGAGTTCTGGAGCTTTTAGCTCTTTGTTAGTACATTTTTCATAGATGAATTTCTGTAGAAGCTTGAGCTTTTGCAAAGGTCTGATAATGGGATGGACAATGGTCCTATAGAACCACATGAAGTGGGGTTGAACAAATATGATTTGGCAAACACAGCTAGTAGGCTGAATTAAATAAACTAATCACCATCAAATTGATGTATGCATGCAACCAACCTGGCAATTTGTCCATATCATGTTTTTAAGGTGTCTTTGAAGCACCCTTAGAAGTGAACCTGACCCTTTCCTGGTAAATGTTTCAGGCTAAGATATTCCAAATTTCTAATTGTCATAACTGAAATGCAAGTCTGTTGTATTGTCCTGGACAATGGAGTCCCGTAGAAACTTGCCAAGAGTGTATTTCGCATCTGAAGGCTGAATAGCAGCACAAGGTGTATTTCTGCCGTTGAACTAAAATAGTGATTGGAATTTAGGTGCTTTATTTTTTTTAACAATTATTGCCTTATTCCCTGCAATGTTTATGCCCGCAATGAAAGGGTTGTAGTATCTACATCCCTGAAGGGATCTTGAGGACCGTAGTTTGTGTACCTAGAGTATAATGTTAGTTGCATCTCATCTATCTCTTGAGTTTTAGTGTAATTCAGCAAAAAAATAGTGGATTGTTAAGAAAGAAGTGTGCACCAGATTTATTTGAATGCACCAGTTAGGTTAGGTACATGTATCCTTGCCAGAGCAGAAGTGATTGACCTTGCTTGTTCTTCCCCTGCCTTTGTCATGTCCTGATGCCTCTCATTTTCAGCCATCGCTAAAACAGGACATCAAAGAAATATCCAAGGACGACTACTTTGCAAAGAACAATGAGTTTGCAACCTGGTTGAAGGAAGAGAAGGGCAAATATTTCTCCGACCTTTCTTCAGAGTCTGCCCGTGATATCTTCCTCAAGTTCGTGAAACAATGGAACAAGGGGAAGCTGCCATCGCAATACTACGTGGGCATCACCACTGGGCCCCGATCAGCACACAACTGGAACATCAAGAAGGCATGAGAAGGCTTGTCTCCCTTGTGGCCTGCAGTTCGGGTGCCTTGCGTTGTGGGGTTTCTTGACGAAACTGCTATACCAAATGCTTGTGCCACTTGTTCCATCTTTTAGGTTTCTGATCTAAACCTGGATGAACAATAGTTCAGTATCGCTGTGTTTAGCATTGATGTTAGTCCTGTTGCCAACGTTCAGTGAAAAGATTCTAGCAAACTTGTTGCTGTATGGAAAAGAGCTGGTATTCAGGTGATTAGCCCCACCACCACATGTCCATGTTCTTCTGCCTTTTTTGATGGGTCTTCTGTATAACTTCGATATTCTTGCTGTAAACTGAAGATTTTCACTGTTATGAATTAGTCTGCCGTATTTTGGAATCGCCACTTTGGCAGCATGTAAACTGATTTTGAAGAGTTTGCTGCTGTTATGAATTAGTCTGCGGTATTTCAGCATCGCCACTTTGGCAGCGGTCCAGTCTGTTTAGGCAATATACTGATCCTATTGCAAATTCCTCCAGAAAAACTGCAGTCAAGAGACCAGGGCGAAAACTACTCCCTCCGTCCCATAATATAAGAGCGTTTTTGACACTACACTAGTGTAAAAAAACGCTCTTATATTATGGGACAGAGGGAGTATCTACTATCATCAGAATGCACAGACAATTTTGATACGAGTTAATCAGAACAGAGCTTAAATCAGAGATGAAACCATGGCAAAGAAACAAAGGAACTCGAGTGATACACATATTTCGGATCTCACAAGCCCTTGTAGGGTAGGCAAATGCCATTTATTCCATGTTTTGATCCTTTCTGGGCTGAGAAAGCAGGTGGTACAAAGTGCCCAACAGCACATGACAAACACCTACGAATGTCGAAGCGCAGATTCTCTTTCAGAAGCCACCATGCTTAATGCTTGCTGTCCTCTTCCTCGCAGAATTTTGAGTACTTCTTGTCATCCATCAGTGAATTGAGCTCACCTGCATCGCTGACCTTGACCTTGATGATCCAGCCGCCCTCATATGGATCTCCATTGACCTGTGTTGAAAAAATAAAACAGCCAGCATACCGGTCATACAACACTTCAATCCTTGACAATGGATTCCTTGAGTAAGGCTAAGCTGAAACGTACCAATGCTGGTTTCTCTAGTAGTTCATCATTCACTGCAATGACCTCTCCAGACACCGGCGAGTTGATGTCACTGGTTGCCTTCACACTTTCAACAGCACCAAAGTTCGTTCCCTGGGATACAGAGGCGCCAACTTCTGGCAGCTCCACATACACAACATCACCCAAATGGTCCTGAAGCCAAGAAAAACAGCTCTATTATGGCATGTGATGAAAGGCTGCTTATACATATGCATCGAGTGAAGCATTTAATGGTCTAACATATGACAGATCTAACACATGAATTGGTTCAGAGAGATTGAATGTATAAACATATGAACCTGGGCATGGTCTGTAATCCCAACGGTTGCGGAATCACCATCAACCTTCACCCATTCATGGGTTTCAGCATACTTCAGATCCTTCAGCACTGGAAAAGGGCAAAACCAGAAAGATGCGTGTTATAACGTGTACTACACATTGAATGGCATTAATAAGAAATGCAGTTTAACAATGTGCATATAAAGAGTTCCAAAGCCACTCCAACTAATGTAGTAGTTCCCTCATAACCACTACAACTATTGTCCACTCTGAAATATGCACAGAACACAGATCTACTAATGTAAAGAACTTTTTCTTGGGATCATTTCATCAGTTTCTCTGCTTCACACTATTGCATATGATTGTGCGTCAACAAACTCTTGTAGGTTGTAGGTCCCAATGCGGCTGTGTTTTCTCCAACTAGCTTTCGCGAGCCTATTGCAAAAACTTTTGACTAAATCATGGGGTCCCAAACCATTTTGCATGTATTTCATCAACTTTCACACTATATAGTTCTCAAATGCATCAAACAAACATCACATCATGCCATCAAAAGAAAAAACATCACACCAACAAAATAAAAACCAGGTTGCGCCTTCTGCGACGACATCGGCCTACCGACCTACGGCTATCACTGAACCTCAAGAACCATCACCGTACTATAGTGCTCTAAACGATCTTATATTTCTTTGCAGAGGGAGTACACGACTACAAATCCAAGGCGGAAATGTTGAACTTTACCACCTAACCTAATGAGGCAAAAGCAGAGCAGCAGGAAAGATCCTTTTCGCAGAGAAGATAAAACCTGCCACCGGGAAAGGATCAAAACAACCAGAATAAACTCGGTGGCATTACACCCCATCCAGCAAACATCTCCGACGCGTGAACAGGGTCACTGCCGGAATCACCAGTAAGAACTGGTAAAACGGATCGACCAACGACAAATCCTACCACCCAAAATTAGCGGGACGCAGAGGACAAGATCGCGCCGTTCCATCACCAACGACCTGCGATCCCGGGACGGTCGCGGCGCGAGACACGAGACGCACGCGTGAAACAGGCAGGCACGGGCGCAAAGGTGGCCGCGGAGAGAGAGAGGGAGAGGGGAGGTACCGGTGGAGAAGGCCCTGGGGAAGGCGGAGATCTTGAGGTAGGAGGCGGCGCGGGAGGCCCAGAGCGATCTGGAGGCGGCCATGGCCATGATCACGCGACGGGGGGAGGAGGAGGGGGATCGCTCGGCGCCGCCTCCTCTGTTTCTCTCTCTCTCTCTCTCTCTTTCTCTCTGGCGCACCGAGCTCGCTCTTGGGGTTTGGTGGTGGTTTCTCTATTTCTCTCCTTTTTCGCAGAAGAAGTTGGTGGGTGGTGCGCTCTGAGAATTGCGAAAATGTTTTTCGTGGTAGGTCTTTGGGCCCTCCTGGGCCTTTTCGTCCTTGTACTTCTCCACTATTATTAAACAATCAAATAAGAACATTTTTACGTGCATCCCGTTAAGTGTACATCGGTTAATTAGCATCGTCTAATTATCTAAATCAATGAAATCTAACAGATTAGATTAATCTGATGAGTTATCAGAGTGCAATTAGCAATTATAATAGGCTGACCACCACTTCACCGGCCGACGAAAACTTCCCCTCCGTCAGTTTCTCTCTCTTAACCAGAAATCTCTCTCCTAATAAATAGATAAAGAAATCAACAATCAATCCCAAATTAATAGGGATTGCATGCATTATAGCTAATGCTTTAAACCAGGCGTATGTGATCCATGCAAACCGGCTACTCCCGCATCAATTCCTCGCCCAATCAACGCCTCAATAGTCTGCATGCATTTGTTGTTACGGAGGGGAGAGATTTTTGCGTGTGAGAGAATGCCTCTGCCAAGGACACGCTACACATCCTAAAAACACAAGGACGCACTTGCTACCCATCCTCTGCCGCCGCCGTCTGCAGCCTCCGATTCAACGCGTTACGCGCTGCCGGATATGCAGGAGCTGGCAGGGCTTCCGATTCGACGTGCCGCCACCACTTCTGGCGACGCACGAGCCACCCGAGGTCGCGAGCGCGGGGCGCTGCCGCCGCGTTCGCTTCCGAGGGTAGGCGAAGACGCAAATGTTGCCCGTGACCTCGGCCGTCCTCGCGGCCTTTGCGGGAGTGACGACGTCGTCTCCATCCTTCACTCCGCCTCATTGACGTCGGTGCAGGTCATCTCCTCCGACTGCATGCCCACCATGGAGGCCATCTCCTCCAACCGTGCTCCCCACCGTCTCTCTTGATCCGATCTGACCCTAGGGAACTTTTGCAGGCCTCGAGCTCAATCCTTCTCCCCATAGCTTCAGCGATCTTAGACAGGCAAAGGATATGCTCTGCACTGATATAAGACGAGAAATTATTTCTGTAACACTTGATCTTGGGTTTGCACTTGCTAACAGAGAAGCAGCCAAAACAAAGCCACGAGCCTTTGTACTGAATGTAAATACACTCTGCAGATGTGCGCCCATCTTTTAGTGTGAGGTCTGTACTATCCAGTGCAGATTATTTACTATGTCTCGGATTGTGAATGTATAGTTCAATTTCATAATTTTAACCTTTCAAGTTATTGGTGTCCACACATGATTTTAACATCCCCAGTTTCCTTTCAAGTTATTGGGATGCTTTGACAGCTGTCATGTACGGCTTATTATTTGCACCGTAATCTCACAATTCTGAATTTAATCTTTTTAGTTGACTAGCATCACATTTTTTTATTGTGACCTCATGCTTAAATAGTTAAATTTGGCAGGTTGCAGAAATTCGAATTCACTATCTCTGAGAATAAGTATATATTTTGTGGGGGTCACTGAATTCTTCTTCTCTTTCAGGAATTTGCGGCTTACATTGCTAATGCTTGATTCTCGATAGCAATGTTATTTTCCTCCATGTTGGTCATGCCAAAAAAGTATAGAGGTGACTATTTGATCCTCCATTAATCATGTACGTCCTTACTGAAACTGAATGCAGTTTTTTTTGGCTCAAGGGCGAGTCTGCACCAATCCACCATGCTCGAGTTAGGGGGATCACCTACAGTGCTCACCTACAGTGTGAGGGCCAAACCTATATTGTAGGTTAATTCACTTTTGGATTTTTTATGGGCTTGATGACTAACTTATCCTTATTTCATTGCACAATTTTCAAACCATATCAAAATGTTAGTTAACAGATTCGCTGGAATCATGGTATCATTTTACGACAGATTTATGTTCTTTCATACTATATGTAGGCAATTGGTATGATTCCTTTTAAGTCGGAAGTGTCAGTGCGGAGCTAGGAGAAAATACATACATTCTAGAAAGTTTGGTTCCCTTTTTAGAATCAATTACATGTCATTTGGAGAGCATACATTGTTTATATATTGTATTTGTATAGAACCAGTTCTTTGCAAATGTGACTAAACTTGATGCAGACTTGATCCTGGTGCGACTTTTTTACCCAGGATAATAAACCTCTGTTGTTCTTGTGCGGTTGGGGAATCATGTACCGGCATAGTAAATATACCAAATGATATTTCATTGACAAGCCACATATAAATCAAAGTCAAAATTAGGCATATATTGTGATGCAAAGGTAATCTTATATTAGTGTTGATATTTCTTTTTTTTGCAGCCTCTATTGCAGTCTGCACCGCTGCAAGAATGGAATTAATTTTGTTATATATAAATGCTATAATAAGTATTTCAGAGCATTTTTTTCTGCTGTTGGGCTTTAATATTCCATTCCATTTCCGATGGATAAAAATGTTTGAGGCTACTTCCAAATTTATCCCTTGGTTTCTTACGGTCTAATGTGTTTGACAGTTTTTCTTTCAGATTTACCTGTCTTGTTTGTGCAGCAGGTACAAGGTCTCACCATGTTGAAGGCTACTGCCTGTTCTTCCATTTTCATTTTCATTTTGTTAATGTATGTTTACTACCTTATAAGGACATGAGGTGACTCGTGGATTGTAGCGCATGGGGAGCTTCACGATTGTTGTGGTTACTTTTTACACAAAATCATGGTACCACAAGTTGTATGCATAGCTTGTGATACATGGTGATGCATCTTTGCGAGGTTAATTGTGCATCCAGTTTATTGATGCTTTGAAGGTGTCTGATTTAGTGGTTTACATTGAAGGTGCATAACATCAAGTAAAATATGATTAGGCTTACGATATAAGAAGAATAATGATTATATACGAAAGTTAAATACATATGGTGTGTCGCTTCCATAAAGAATGGAGTTATGCGAATAGGTGAATATGCGCCGTGGGACGAAGGGATCATTTGTATTCCATTTATACTCACACGAATTGTATGTGTATCCATGGAGACGTGTGTTGCACGTGCACGCTTACTAGTTTGTTTGGAAAATGAACTGATTTGCCTCAATTTCTTGGATCACTAAAAAAATTAATTCCTTCAAAAAAAATAAAAATTTAGTTGTCTCAAAAAAACCTAAAAGAATAGTTCATCTAAAAAACTTAATTTGTTGGAATATAGGGCAAACTGAAATTCAAAAATTTCAGCTGTTTTTCCGGAGGGATTTTAGAAGATGAAGACAACAAAAACACTTGAATAAGTTTACACAAATATCAACTTGTAGGGGTCAAAACACATGAGCATAACAGATGCTTACTTAGTGCCAAACCACTACTACTAGATGATTTCTCATATTACGGCAGGAGATTACCATAGAGCCTTGTCCCATGCGGCAATGTCCTGCTTAGTTAATTACTCCCTTCGTTCCATGATATAAGACATTTTTACAAGCTAATGCTACTCTCTCTGCAAAGAAATATCAGAGCGTTTAGATCACTAAACGCTTTAGTGATTTAAACGCTTTTATATTTTTTTACGAAGGAATCTTATTTTACTTTACGGAGGAAGTACGTCCTAGCTTGAAAAATGTTTTATATTATAAGATGAAGGAGTATTATTGATCGCTGATAATGCGGTCACCAAATCACTATGGAGCATTGGGGCCACGGAAAGATTCTTGCCACCACTCAACGTGCAATCACGGGGTGTGGGTTCTTGCTTTTTTCGCGATGGTTGATGGCCGATGGGTTTGGTTGTGGTTGGGGCATCGTTATGCGTAAACAATCACCGAGGCGCAACATGCTCTCTGACTCCGATCAGACTTGCCATGAGCGGCGGTTGGTGGCCGATGCGGACAAACGAACAAACAAACAGCGGTGCCGCAGACTGCAGTAGCAGCAGCAGTTGGTGGCTCTCAACTTCTGATCAGGACGCGAGGTGTTCGCAGCAAGGGATTCAAACTCTTCAGAAACACGAAGGGCCTCTTTGATTCGCGGGATTGTAAAAACATGGAAATAGGAAAAATATAGGATTAAAATGTCATGCTCATCTCAATCCTATAGGAGTTTAGGTTGTTTGATTGCATCATAGGAGGATTCTTTCAAAGAAGTTTGACTGGATGCTAGAAATCCTATGGGAAGTAGTACAAAAAATTCCTTAAGAAAAAATCCTATAGGATTCAATCCTCCAAAATTCCTATGCAAATCCTTTGAATCAAAGGAACCCGAAATGGTTTAGTTTCTGCGAATAAAATAGAAAAATCATACACATAATGCAGGTGCTTTTCAGGTGCTTGATCTGTTTGAACAGTAGAGAAAAAACATTTATAGGACCACGTGAAAAAAATTTGATTGCAGTATAGCTTAATTCAATAAATGTTGGAATACTACAATCTATTCCAACCTCTTTTCTCTTTTCCGAATTCACATGTACGAGGAATGACATAAGTATCTTTTGTGGCATATAGCAACCTAGGGGCTGTTTGATTTGTGACTAATTTTGTTAAAGATTGTAGGCAAGTTTGATCAACTTAGATGAGTGTTTGGTTTCAGCCACACCTTAGGCAAGCCACACTTAGGTCTCACATGGCATACACACAAAAAGTATGACAAGATTTTCTTAGACTTGCCAATTTGTGGCTCTCATTTTGATGAACTAACCTTAAGCAAATTTGGCAAAAATATATGGTAAAGTGTAACAATACTAGGCCTAGAACCAAACAGCCTTTTAGTTTTACTTTTGATCGCCACATGTTCTGGCAATGCTTATTAGGATTCTTATGTTTTTATGCATTAGAAGAATCAATTATTTTGCTCTTGTCGTTAACAGTGTGATTTATAACTAGAGATTCGGTCTGTGGTGTGGGTTGGTGGCTGAAAACTTGGGCCCACTATAAGTGGGCTCACCTACCGAGATAGCAACAGTACACATACTCTTACGTTGTCAGTAAAGGGCAGCATTATCGGAGACAGCAAAAAAATTATATCCACATCATATAGTAGTAGTGCAAGCCAATGTCATTAATTATGTTTCGTTAGAACATCTCCAACAGCCACGCCAAAAAACACGCGCGTGATAAACCCAGTTTTTAGCGCGCGCGGGACGTTTTGGCGCGCTTCAGCGGTGGTGGGAAAGTCGCACACGTGGAAACCGTTTGCGCGCGCGAGAAAAGGCGACAACTTGCACGCTATTTTGGCGCACCGCTTCCGGCGCTCCTTTAAATTGCGGCGCTCGCCACGCGCCTATTCCACACACTTCTCTTCCTCTTCCACTGCCACGCGCGCCTCCACCGCTTCCTCGTTTGCTTCCGCTGATACGCGCGCCACCGCTCCAGCGCCCCGCCACCGACGCGCTACCATGCCGCCGCGCCGCCGAGGAGCGTCGGGCTACCGCGGCGTCCGCCAGCGCCCCAACGGCGGGTTCTACTCCGAGATAGGTCCAGCCGAGGCCGAGCTCTGGCTCGGCCTCGGCACCTTCGAGACGGCGCACGAGGCCGCCCGCGCGTACGACGCGGCGGCGTGGCGCCTAGGCAGGCCGCGCCCGCAGATAAACTTCCAGGACGTGGACACGCTCCAGCAGGCGCTGGACGTCGCCCCGCCGCCTCGTCTTACCACGGCACAAGACCGTGCGAAGCACGCTGAGCGGCAGCGCCGCCTCCTCGTCGCCTAGGAGGACGAGCGGGTCATGGCGGACTGGCGCCGGCGCCATCCGGAGGACGTCACCTACGAGCAAGCCTACTGGGCAAGGCGCCGCGAGGAGGAGACGCAAAGGCGCCGCGAGGAGCGGTTGGACACGCGTCGGCGGAAGGCCCTGGCGTTATCGCAGTGCGAAATCATTGAGAATGGTGGGCAGACGATCTTTACGTCTGATGATGATCGTTGGCAGGACATGTGGCTCGATACCTCGGACCAGACCAGCGAGGATGGCGATGATGATGATGATGACGACGACTGGAGTAGGCTGTAGTTGCGTATGTAGTTGCACTATCTAGTAGTTTTTTTTATGTCGTTGCATTATCTAGTAGTTTTTATCTATCTATGGTATGGAACTATGTAAAATATCTATGTATCATTTTTTCTATCTATGAATTTTATTATCGTTTTATTAAAAAAATATACGCAATGTTTACCGCGCGCTGCATTTTAGCACGGCCGCTGGAGCTACGCGCGCGCTCTCAATTTTGACGCGGCTGCTGGAGCCAGCGCTGCCGGCCGCGCCAAACCAGGCGAACGGCGCGCGGCAAATACGTCTTTTGCGCGCGGCGCGTTGCACGACTGTTGGAGATGCTCTTAACAAAGTTTTCTCTTGCCAAAGTACTCCTAGGCTAGTTCTCAAACCTCACAGAGATCAGCACATTTCTCGTACAGACGATTTGCTGAAACCAAACTTGTAAATAACTTTTGGGAAACGTTTGGCATCGGCGCACCGGCCGAACGCTCAGCCGGTGCCCCTCGCTCGCTCGCTCCTTTCCACGTACGCTAGATGGGCCTCAAGTGAAACGTTTTTTTCTTCTGTGCTTCTTCTTCCTATCGCGAGCGCCTCCCCCTAGAAGCATGTCCCCTCCCTCCTCCCCCTCGTCCTGAGCTGTGTGTGACTGGGCCACCACGACCTCCATCGCCGGCGGCCATGGATGCCTGCCGCCATGGCCAAATCCATCCCCTACCTTGAGCCTTCACGCGGGCGCATCCCCTCCCCCCCTTCCCCCTCCCCCCCGGGCTGCGACTGGGCGACCACGACCTCCATCGCCAACGGCCAGGCGCTCCCTCGCCGGCCGCCATGGTTGCCTGCCGCCATGGCTGGATGCACCCCGCGTATACTAGTGTTGCAACCGTCACCTAGAACAGCTTCAACCATAGACAGAAAAGCTTCAATGGAACTGCACAAAAAGGGGAAGCTGCAACCGCAGTTGGATTTTGTTACTACTGGCGAAGTTTTTTGCTACATCCATCAGGCGGAGCTGCGACCTCGCGACGATGACAACGACGATTTTTGTTGCATCCGTAGTAGAATTTTGCTACTACCGCTGAAGTTTTTTGCTACATCCATGTAAGGCGGAGTTGCGACCTCGCGAAAGACGGTGACGGTGTTTGATTTTTGCTGCAACTATAGTAGAATTTTGCTTCTACTCGTGAAGTTTTTTGCTACATCCATGTAAGGTGGAGATGCGACCTCACGAAAGACGGCGACGGTGTTTGATTTTTGCTGCAACCGTAGTTTATTTTTGCTACTACGGGTGAAGATTTTTGCTACATCCATTCAAAATGGTGTTGATTGACTGACGGCCGCCGTCGACATAATTTCCTGCAGCAAGCATCAATGGCGCGGGGCGGCGGCCGAGCTACAACCCGTCGCCGTCAAGAGCTGCAACACAGGTGGAGTTGTTGCATGGGAACTGGCGACAAGGACAGCCGGTGAGGGCGGGGACCGGCAACAAGGACGGCCGGCGAGGGCGGGGTCCGGCGACGAGGAAGACCGGCGAGGGTGGGGACCGATGACCACCGGAGGAGACAGGAGGCGCGGCGCCGTGCTCCCCCGAATGGGACATACGGATCCAACCAACTCTCCGAGGAAGAAGAGAGCTGGGGGCGATTCTTTTTTTTTTTTTCGCTTGGATCCAACGGCCGCGTGGCTCAAATCGAACGGCCCGGACTGGACCGGCCGAAACTTTCGGCCGGCGCGCTGGCGCCTATAAGCGCCCATAATTTTTATATCAAATTCATTTTAGATTCGTAAAAGAGCAAATAGTAAGATAAACAATCCATGAATGATTAATCTTTATGTAAGTCTGCACTAACTAATTAGCACAAGATTTGTCTTCATCTTTGTCATATGGTGAACAAGGTTTTGGCCTCCTTGTGCATGGACCTGACGATGGCCGTGACCTGCTCCACCTGCCGCTCGTCGGAGCAGGCGGCGACGAGCACCTTGGCGGTCCCGGCGTCCGGGTAGCACCCGGCGTCCACCATCTCCTCGAAGATCTCCAGGCACCTCCGGTACTCCTTCTTCCTGGAGTAGGCGCCCATGCGGGACGTCCACGTGACCACGTCGGCGGCGAGGCCCCTCCCCTCCAGCGACGCGAACGCCGCCTCCATCCTCTCCAGGTACCCGGCGCGGCCGTAGGCGTTGACGGCCACGTTGTACGTGCCCACGTCGCGCGTCCCCCGGCGCTCCATGGCGGCGAGGAGCCGCTCCATGTCGTCGAGGCGGCCGGCGCGGCCGTAGGCGTTGAGCATGGCGTTGAGCGCGAAGGTGTCCGGGGCGAGGCCGGACTTGTGCAGCTGCGCCATCACCTCCTCGCACCGCGCCACGTTGCCGGACCTGGCGTGCGCCGCCAGCAGCAGCATGTGCGACTTCATCGTCGGCGCCATCCCCTGCCGCTTCAGCGACTCGAACACGGCCTCCGCCTCTGCGTCCATCAGAAACTCCATGGCTGTCAGGCTCGGCACCTCGTCGGAGCAGCCGGCGTTCGAGGAGTCCATGATTGGCGTACGTACCTCGGTGGAGGCCGGATCTCCCGTAGGCGTCCACCAGGATGTTGTAGGAAGCTCTGTCGGGCTCGCACCCCATGTGCTGCATCAGGGAGAAGATCTCCGCGGCGGCCTGCGGAAACCCTGCGCGGCTGTAGGCCTCCATGAGGGCGTTGTAGGCGTAGACGTCGGGCTCGTGGCCGGCCTGCTGCATCTCCTCGAACACCTCCTCGGCCTTCTCGCACAGCCCTTCCCTGGCGAACGCGTTCACCAGCGCCGTGTAGGTGCAGATGTTGGCCTTGCACCCCAGCGACTGCATCTCCTTGAACACCTTCATCGCCGACATCGGCTGCTTCGACTGCCATCCATACACCTTTTTTCAGTCAGAGTCAGGTGATGATACTCTTCTCCACAGCAAAGAAGTTACCGGACGCACCTTGCCGTAGACGTTGATCATGAGGGTGTACGTCTCCGTGTTGGTCCGGCACCGCTCTCGCTTCATCCTCTGGTACACCTCCACCGCCTTCTCGGCGCACCTCGCCTTCAGCAGCCCGTCGAGGTAGGCATTGTACACCGTCGCACCTGGAGAAAATACCACCATTAATCAAGCTGTCAGTGTCAGTGACACTATCCTACAGTCCACACGGGTTGAAATGGAGAGGCTCCTACTCGGAGGGATCCCGTGCTCCCGCATCTCGGAGATGACGCCCTCGGCCCGGTGCAGCGACCCGGCGGCGCAGTAGGCGCGCAGGAGGAGGGCGTAGGTGTCCTCCGTCGGCACGCACCGGGCCTCCAGCAGCGCCGCGTACATGGCCTCCGCCTTGCCCAGCCGCCGCGTCCTGCCGTACGCGTCGATGAGCAGGTTGTAGCAGACGACGTCCGGGCGGAAGGAGCTCCGGTGCACGATCCACTCGCAGACCTAATGAGACACTCTCTGAGGAATCACACCGTCGAAATGCCGTCCATCAGAGCTTCAACTGAAACCGATCGCGGCGTGCGGGGTTTTGGGGGAACCTACTGATATGATGGGATCCCACTGCCGGCTCAGGCGGAGCTGGACGGCGACGTTGAGGACGTCGTCCCACAGGGCGTGCGTGGGAGGGACGTTGTCCAGTGCCTGCCAGACCTTGGCGGTGTCCGTCCCCTTCTGAACGAGCTCCAGGATGTCCTGCGCCATGGGGCTGAGCACGGGGAACACGCCGTCCACGAACCCGGAGCCGTACTTCCAACCGCGGCCTCTCATCGCACCCCCTGCATGCATGAGACTTGAAGCTGTAAAACCATTTCGACGACAGGAAATGGTGACGTGACACTCGCGAAGCAGACGTCCCTCCCTTGCTGAGCTTCAGTGCGGGTGTAAACCAAGCAAAACGAGGGGGACCGGTGAAGGTAGGATTTTTTACCTCTTTTCCGCGATATTTTCTTCCGGTCGAAGGTCCGCGCTTCGCCATCTTTGTCAATGTAGGCGCCCGGGTGTTTCCGGTTCTTCCTTTCGCCGTATCTAGAGGAATTCGCCTCGGCGTCGTGCAGGGAAGAAGTTCCTTGCTGAATGTTCCCGCAGGCGCAGATGCGCCATCTTGGTCCGGCGGTCATCGGATGATAATGCAACGGAGCCTGTATCCTCAACCTAAAATTCATACGGTGGAGGAGGAAATGTCAGTGCAACTGCAAACCAAGCTCACTGGGAGAAGCAGAGCGAGCTAGTGTGTTGTCTGGGAACTTTTGCATTTGAATGGTTACTGCTGAATGAACTGTCATGCAGAACACAGGCCAGATGCAGCTGCAGTTGCCTGAATCGGGCAAAACTACGTGAACTTGGGGATACAAATTTAGGAAGAATTCATGAAGGTAGAAAGTGTTGCTTACATGGTGAGCGCAGGGTGAAGGTCTTCAGAGGCAAACCTGCACTTCTCCCAAGGGACAGATATCGCCGAGCTTGTGGTCGCTTCTGCTCCTGATAGTTGTGGAAGAACGAGGGGCAGGGGAAAAAACTGGAATGTTTGCCAAGATATTTCCCTTTGGGCTGTTGTATCTAGTTCTAGCGTGCCGTTTGAGCCTCACAGGATCTATCATCCATCCGTGTTGTCTTATCCAGAAGGCAAATAAAACCTGGCTGTTGCGCTGGGCTGCACCGGGCAGTGGCAGTGCTCTGTTACTGGACTAACCAAATGCCACTAAAAAAAAGAGACTAACCAAATAAATATCTGCAGAAGCTTTTCTGCTGCGTTTCTGAATTCTGATACAAATGTCAATATGCCCAATGCAAAACTAAGGGGTTTATTGGAGGTAAATCCACGGTTATCTCGTGCATTTGCTGCTCATCTGTACCCACCAGCTTAGTTTCATACAACAACAGGAGGAAGAAACCAGTCGTGCTGAAATAAAAAGGAAGGACGGCCACATCACATTTTCTCCCCCAGGATTGCGTTTACATGGAGAAACGGCAAAAGCACCAAGTTCCACGGCACATCATAGTATGTCTTGTTGGAAGTCTTGCTATTATCCATGATTAACAAAATTGGCAGTTATGTTTTCCCAAGTACAACTGGCAGAAACCATGCATACGATACAACACCCTCTGCAAACATTTCTTTCTGATACATTCTATCAAAGCAAAAGGAATCCAGTGAGGATCTCATTCGAGCTCTACTCCGTCAGTAAAGTTTGGCTTTAATTTTCGATCCGTTTGGTCGGAGGGCCTTGAAATGTATTGTCGGTGTAAGTACATGGTCATTCGGCAAAAATATCCTTATTTTTGCTTGACAGAGAACCGAGTAGCTGAAGGGCTGCATGATTCAAAAGTCAGTAGGGTAATTGTCAGGCTTAAACCACATGGAGAAATCAATTCCTTTCTTCTTAAGGTCTTCAGTAGCAGGCCGGATCCGCTCCAAAAGCTGCAATTGAGTAATACGATTCATCAACAACCCCCCATTGCTCTAGGTAATCCATACAGCATACGCCAACAACACAAACACTCTAAGCTTGGAGATCCCCTAGTATGATGAATCGTCTAATGTGGACTCTCAGTTTGTCAGATTGACCCTTTGCCTTTGGGGATATAACCATCAATGCTTGAAATATTATTAGTATGGTATATTGGTATTGTAATACCATTAGAGGAGGTGATTTTCAGCAAATAAGAGAAGCTATTTTTTGAAAACTGACCTGATCGTGAACAGTGCCATTGGAAACAAGAACAGAACGATCAAAGACTGTAAACTCTCCACCATCCATGCGTGTAACTACCCCACCAGCCTCTTCAACTATCTGTTGAAAAATGACTAAATTCATCAAATAATTATACTGGCAAACTCCACAGAGTAAAGAGTAAAGAGTTGCATAGAGAAGGAAAAAAGAAGAAGCCATCCTGCTCAGGATCAATGAGTAGGAATTTATCTAACTGAAATTAAGACTGCTAGATAAATACATTTCAGAATATACACATCACTCTGATACCCTTTACTATGCGAATTCAAGATTTGATTACATAAAATAAAATGACATCAATTGCTTTCAAAGATTAGTTCAGAACTGCTCAATGATACCCTTAAGATAAGATTAACTCTATTAAATTTTCAACCCAAATTATGAGAATACGGACGTAAACATGGGAAAAGATTATCTGAATGAAAAGATGGTAAGGTTTGAAAATAAGCAAATAAGCCAGTCCCACTTTCTACCAAACTGATGATTATGTAGCAACTCTGATTCCATGGGGTGAAAAGGATTACCAGAACACCAGCAGCCATGTCCCACGGCTTAAGCCGATATTCCCAGTAGGCTTCGGTAATGCCTAGACCAACATGGGACATATCAGCAGCAGCAGAGCCTAGCCTTCGTACTCCCTGAAAGCAAGTACGTATTTAAAAAGAAGGATTAAAGAAACAACATAAAGAAGAAAAGTGGGCGGTGTTTGGTTTCCTTGTTACTGAACCCATGTTAATAACATTTTAATCAGGGGAGGATTCACTTACCCTGCTAACATCAGTAAATTCCTTGAACAAATTTATATTGGTCAGCCATGCATCATCATGTTCATATCCAAACCCAGTAACCAGAAGAGATTGTTCCACCTAGAGAATCAATTAAAGATAATAGATTATAAATCCGTATCTGCTGCACGAACTATTTATATTACATGAATTATAATTGCATCCTGAAATACTTTAATGAACAGATACATTGAGTATGATCACTGGATGGTTTTCATGGCAGGTACACACAGGTGCGCACGTATCCTTACTTGTAAAGTTGAATAAGAGAAATAGGTTACCTTTTCTGTTGGACTGACATGAATCTTTTGCCCATTACAATAAGCACCTTTTCCTGTTCAAGGAGCAAACAGAGCCTTAAAAACTAATGTCATGGTATATTCCAGAACCAGATTAAGAAGCATGCCAATTATTGATCAAAGATCCTACCAGAAGATGCAGAAATTGTACGAGTGTTCCAGCACATAGGCCCACCACAAAATTCCACCTAAATGAGATGGCAATAATATGTGAGTACAGAGAGAAACTATTCTAAGACCTATAATTTGTGTCTCCAATATTCCATAGTCCTATGGTTCAAGAATGATACATGCATACACATACCACAGTGGCAGCAGCAGGCTTGCCTCGGAATAGAACGCCAATGGATACAGAAAAGCTGGGGTAACCATGTGCAAAGTTTGTTGTTCCATCTAAACAAGAAAAACTCATTATATTGGATCGTTTATGAAGAAGACCATGAAAATGAATTAAATTGAAACATAAAGATTGTATTGCATATTCTCTAGTCAAAATGGCTCAAAGAATGCCTCAGTGAATTTAGGTACCAGTCATAAATCATTCTTTTGCTTAGCAATCTACATAAAATTGTCACCTTCCAAATCAGTGAAACAGACAAACCCATAGTGAGTGCACAGCTTACGTCCGAAAAATAAAGCAATCCTAAGAATCAAGGAAACACTACAGGAATTTATTCATCCAATTCTACAAACGATGGTTGTTCATGATAGAAAAATCCCAGTTAAGCCCACTACAGGAATGATTGTATTGTAAGTAGAACTAAAGGAGCCAAACCTAAAGGATCAATGCACCAGAGATACTCTGACAAAGAATCTCCAATAAGGCCACCTTCCTCCCCAAGTATGAGGTGGTCTTTGAAGTTCTTGGTGACGACTTCAAGAATGACTGATTCACTCAGTTTATCTGTGCTGAACAGAAGGATGGAATAATAAATTCACCAAGTGAGAACACATACATAAATTTAAGGCCCGCGTTCATACAACAGTGAAATCAACAGCATATGCAAAAATAAGAGAGTATACATGAGAAGCATTCTTACTCTGTCACCAAGTCTGCAACCCCTTTGTATTGGATATTACGCGGCTTATTAACAGCTTCCATTACAACCTAAAATGGATGGAAGACAAGAAATGACCTGAGAATTTATTTATCAAAATTAGAAACGAGGAGGATGCGAGGAACTTGCATAATGGCATGGAATGGAAGTACCACAGCCCCTCTTACGAAAATGATGAACTGGGCACTTAGAAGGCCATGAATTATGCAACCCCTAAAGCCTCGTGGTATACCCAATATGTTTATCCTCTCTTGGGTTAGCAGAAGAACTAATTGTCAAATTTACCCCCGGAAACCAATGGAACCACTAGTTGGCATCACATTAACCGCACGGCAGCACCTGCCAATTCAACTACACGACTAGCATTTCTTTCTTTGAAACTAAGTGGCATCGCAATCGTCGCTATAATGGGAGCAAGCAATTCGATCTACGAATCGTACCCCGGGCAGAACCTGCAATCGTCTAGCCAACCAACCCCACCGCACGAAGGGAGCTCTGAAGAGAAACGGGAGATCGGAAACGCACCTCGGCGCCGGCCTTGGCGGCGGCCTGGATGACGCCGAGCAGCTCGTCGGCGGGAACCGGGCCGGTGGTGGGAGCGGCCATCTTCGGGTACTTGCTGGGTGCGGCGGGCTGGTCCGACGCCACCGCCATGATAGCGCGCGCGTGCTTGGACCTGGAGGCGAGCGCGCGGGGGGCGAGGATCGGCGCCGGCGAGGCCCTGGCATTCCTCGGGAACGAGGAGGCGGCGGTGGTGGTGGAAGGGAGAAGATACCGTGCCATTGGTGCTGAGAGAAAGGGTTTGACGCCTCCCGCTGCGCTTCGTCTGTGTGTGTACGCTATACGGTATACCACCTGCTTCTTCTTTTCCTTTTCTCCAGGATATACTTGTCTTTTGTGTGTGGAGAATCTACTGGTTCTTTCCTGAGTAGGGCGTTTTTGATGCCCAGGCTCATCTGCATCCGGTTAAAAAAATTCATAAAAAATTCAAAATAAAATTAAAAAATTTCAAATAAAATTTATGTGATAGACAATTTGATACGTGAGGACCGCTTTAAATTTTAATTCATTTGGACATATGAGTAGCTCTCAGCAAAAAGACAAATCGAGTCATAACAGTACATGAACAGTAAACTTTTTACAGACCCCTATTTTGTCTTTTTCGCTGAGAGCTGCTCATATGTCCAAACGACTTGAAATTTGGAGCCGGCCTCACGCATCAAATTGTCTACCACACAAATTTTATTTGGAATTTTTTGAATTTTTTTTAGTATTTGTTTTGATTTTTTTCGTCGGCACGGGTGCAGAAATGAATTTTCGTTCTTTTCTCTACTACTCCCTTCGTCTAGGTGTGTAAGTCATCTTATGAAAATCAAATAATCCCAAAATACTTAGGCTGGTCATAGTGGGGAGTAACTTAGACTAGTAACATGCATATGTTACTAGTCTATGTTACTACCTCTATAGTGCATAGTATCATAGATTAGTATCATAGGTGGTCTCATTTATTGCCATGCATGACACATAGTAGCACCACATTTATTATGTTACGATATCTACCTATGTTACTATAATCATCTCTCTCTTCTTTAATTGTCTGCCACATAAGCATGTTCGCGAGTCCCAAGTACATGATACTACTTATGTTACCCCCACTATGGCCAGCCTTAGGCGCGGTGCATTAACTTCTACCTCATTTCTTGTTTCTTAACATATCAACCAATAAGAGATGTGGGTGTTCATGCTTTTAATGACTTAAGACTACCAAACACGACATGCAGTGGTTAGTTCATTGCATGCAGCTATTAATTAGCAAATAAACATTAAGTTCTCTCTTTTTCCCTCCTCCTTGGCCACGGTGCACAACCTAAAATGACTTATTCACCTAGACGGAGGGAGTACCTAACACCTCCTCCAATGCATCCGTACTTAGATGAGGTGCTAAACGCATTAATTGTCTTAGCAATTAAGGTCCCTAATGCATGGGTGCTTAGCTTTTTAGCTAAGCTTGCTTTATTTAATTCTTTATCAACAAAACTCTTTCGTGCATTGGTTGGTAGGCATTTTATATAGGTTCACGTGCTTGGAACCGTTTCCTTCTGGGGTCATCATAATGCTCTTTCTCCTTGGGGTCATCATAATGCTCTCTCGCCTTCTTAATTGCTTTACCACATCATTTTTTTGCCTATGTGGCACCCTTAGCACTCGTACACTGTGCATCACTGGGAAGGGCCTAAAAGAATGTTACGTTACCTCTCCCCTCTTAGGCCGTCCCACCTTTCGTTCACCCCTTCGCGCACGAGAATCCACCCCCATCGGTTTCCCTTCCCCTTCCCCTGATTTTCCTCCCCCTTCCACTGGTTTTTCTCTCTTACTCTTTTTGTCTGCCCGTGAAAACTCAGCGTATCCCAAATATGGAAATTACCATAATCAATCGATTCACATATGGTAAAGCCATAAACTCAAGAAAATCTCAAATATGTCAATTATGGTGATCAATCAATTCACGTATGGAAAGGTTATAGACTCGCAGAAACCAAATAATTAATCAATCTCTGCCATAAACTCATCGGATCTCTTATGTATTTATAAGGCCATAAATCACGGTGTTATCCAAATGTGCTTCGTAACTATAAAAAATCATGAGTTTTAGCTAGAATTGTGTACAATGAGCTATGGATGTAGACATACACGATTGATGTTATACTACTACACTACGTATGGCCTGTAGCAACACACGGGCAAATAGCTAGTTTTCTTAGAAGGTATCCAGTTTTGATAGAAACTTGAACAAATGTAGTACTCCTCTGTTTCTTTTTAATCTGCACATAAAACTTGTCTGAAGTCAATTTTTAAAAAAAATTGAGCTAGTTTATAGAAAAAGTATCAACATTCACAATACGAGATCAATATCATTAGATGCATCAAGAAATTATTTTTTCATATTTTACAACTTTAGTAATGTAGATGTTGATATTTTTTTAGATAAATTTTATCAAAATTTATAAAGTTTGGCTTCAGACAAAACTTATATACATAGTAAAAAACAGAATACATGCATAATATTTTTTATGATACCAAGTGACCAGTTTCCACCGTCATCAAGATCACGTGCATGCTTAATTTGTTGAGATTTCCTTTTACATTCTTCTATTTCATTGCTCATCCGAGTCCAACTGCAATTTAAAATAGGATTTCGCCCCGCTTTATATATAAAGTACAAACGGTCAAAATGGCGCAAAAGTGATGAGGAAATCATCATATAAGCAGGTCAAAATAAAAGAAAAAAATCTGAGCAAGCGGTACCAGTGCAGCTGATCCAATACCGAACGTGAGAACAGTAGACGCCACACCTAACAAGGGACACCAAAGACTAATGAATAGGATCAAAACCGCGTCGCCTTGAGAAACCACGGGGCATCGTAGTACCGAACAAACTGAGTCATCTCTAGAAGGGGCCGACTCGCTGTCTAGACTGCCCCATCACTCCAAGGCACGGAGATAGCAATGACCAAGAGCAAAGACCATAGAGACACGTGTATAAGATAGGAGATCGCCTAGGTCACCCCATGCCAGAGTTGAGAATGCTACATGACAGGGATAAGGCATGCCCGAAGCCACTGGTAGCCGAAAGGGACCAGGCTCCACGATGACACCCTCAAGAGGATGATGACGGCAAGCGCCACCATTGTCGAGCTCGTGGGGACTGACTAGGGTTTTCACCCCGAAGCCTTGACACCGTGAAGGGACTCGCAACAACGTCCCTGAGATGGAAGCGACACCTGCAAATGTCACCGCCGCCACCACTGGAGCGTGGAGTGTTCGTTGGGACCCTCACAAACAAGTGCTACATACGGAACCATAGTTGACGGCCCAAGCCATGAGGGGGCGTTGCGACCAATGCAAGGCCTCCAGATCCAGACCTGGGAGCCACCACCGCCGCAGCCACGACGACGCCAAGATCACCCCCCTCCCCCCTGCTACACATAGCCAAGAGGAGACACCACCACGCTAAAAGCACAACTTGCCAACAAACTAAATGGGCAACCTCTCACTCCAGGGCCACTACCCCGTCATCCAAGATCCCGAGACTCCGCCCAACATCATCTTGGGTGTTTTACATGCTATTATATTATCATTCTTGATTGTTCCATGCTGTTATATTATCATTCTTCGATGTTTTACATTCATTTTATAGCAACTTTATATCATTTTCTGGGCCTAACCTATTGACATAGTGCCTAGTGCCAATTGTTGTTTTTTGTTTTTTTTTATAAAAATGGGTTTGGAGAGGTCATGACTTTAGTTGGTGTTAATCCCACTATCTTGGAAGATTATAAAACTTTTATTCATGTGGATCATGAAGAAAAAAAATTATATGATAGATATATTATTGAATTTGAGTATGATCCTACATATATTATGAGAGAGGAAAATATGGTTGTAGAAATTTTTATGTTACTAAATTACCTCTCTTCTTGATGAAATTGTTGTTGTTTCTTTCTTCTTGCTTGCATATGCTAGATATTTCGTGTCTTGATAATTTATTTGCTTATCTTTACCTAATAATAAAGGACGGAGGCTTTCACAGTTCTTCATAGGTCACCCTTTTATATCTGTTAATTTTACATTAACCATAAAGATCGATGGCCGTGATTTCCCTTCTATCTATACCTAATACGTACGTAATAATCAATGGAGCAAGGCACATAAAGATATTGGAGATGGAACGTTGTGCACACGATTGCAAAACCGGAATCGGAAGGCACATAAAGTTAAACCGGACTGGGACACGTTGTTTTTTTTTTCTAGAGGAGGGGACACGTTGTTGATTGGCACAGCTCATAAAACTTCATTGGGACCCCTAAAAATACTCCGTTGGGACCCGTTGTTAGTTTAGAAGACTCCCTGAAAACATCCATCGATTAGGAAATAAATCCCCTCGAGGAGCCGCACCACCTGGGTTGAGGTCCTGGACGCCGCGGAGCAGGCTGTCGCCAACAAGGACGACGACAGGGAGCTCCTACGGTCCTACCTACAACACTTGAAGGCTGTCGTCGGGGGCTCTTACCTACGATCCGTCAACAGGGGGCTGCACTGGGTCGCCGTGGTAGCCGACTCCACAGGACGAGGAGACACCGCCGAGCCGGACGGCCTGCCATAGACGGGCCGACCCGGTCGACCTTTCGAAGCTGCCAAGAGGCAGTGGTGCGCGGAGTGGCGGCTCAGGTAGTCAAGCTCGGGCCCGACATTGCATAGCTCATCGTCGAAGTGGTCTAGGTGGATGCCTCCTACTCCCTCCGTTCTCAAATATAAGTCTTTCTAGAGATTTCAACAGGTGACTATATACAGAGCAAAATGAGTGAATCTGCACACTAAAAATATGTCTACATGCATCCGTATATTATATTCCATTTGAAACCTCTAGAAAGACTTATATTTAGGAACGGAGAGAGTACATGCACAAAGGCCAACGACAGCGACCAATTCCCAGTGATGCAGCCCCTGCACCTCGCCTCCCTGTGCTTCCGTCACTTCTTCTCTTCCGCGGCTATCGCTCCAGCGGCATGACGCGGCTCTACCGCACGAACGAGCCAAACGTGTCCGTATGTTTGTGATTTAGGTCGTGGAACACCACTACGAGATGGATCTTCCCTCCATTGAAGAGTTCAAGCGCAGGAATCGGAGCGAGCCTGATCAGGACGTTGTGGCGGCCGACACAGAGATCTCCTCATGGCCCACGCTGTTTTGCTTCACAAGCTGCACGTCCCTGGTTGCTCTCCTTTGATTTCAGGTGTTGGTCTTCGTTGAGGTTTGCTAATATGATTGGCACATATTTGAACTTGGTGTTTAGTTAGATTTGCTCCTAGCTAATCGTTCGAAGTCAAGCTCACGAGGTGGGGCAAGGAGACACCGCGAGACAAAAATTCCTCTCAGGTTCTACGTCCAGCAGATGAGATATACAAGGAAATTTGGCAAGACCAACGCAGACAATGATGGCACTTTGGTGTATGATTCTATATTCCCTTAAAATGGAAGTGTACGTACATTACAGACTGAGTTTGACTATATGTTTCCCTAAAGAAATTGTGTTGTTGGTTGTCACTGTAGATTAAATTTCTCACATCAAGATTCTTTGCCTGATGCTAGAAAAAATATTCTATGTACTGTAACAGGTCCCAGGATTAGTGAGCAAATATGACTATCATTGTAATGTTTATAGTCTGCTACTTCGTTCATCAATTTCTGGCATATATACTTATATTTTATTACACAGATAGACCACACTGAGTTCTCTACAAGTTAGAGTTGTCCAAAAGAGTTTCTCTAACATTGTATATATTGTTTCAGCAGAAGAATCGGTGAGTTGTCTTTCACATTTACTTATCTATACCTAATTATATTATTTATTATTATTAAATAAATAATTGTTTCTTTACTTTTTTGGTCAGCCTTGGTACGTCGTCCCAAGCTTTGGTTCGTCGCGTCTGAGCTGGGCCACTTTGGGCCTTGGGACGCTGCATCCGACCCCGCACTTTGGACCTATGACCAGTATTGCATAGGAACTAGAATTGCCTTCTAAAAAAAGTTCTAAAAAGATTAGTGCCGGCTGCAGGGATCAAAACAAGGATGCATCATCCATTGCTTTCACGACCAACCATCTAGCCTCACGAGGGTTCGTGTCTAAGGACACTTTTTTTTGCGGGTAGTTTACTTCCGTTGCGACCAGCCATGAGATCTCAACGTTGCATGTGCACACCAGATGCCGTGTGAACTGTGCATAAGAATCCAATGGATATTTTTAGCTGTACATCCTAATTAGTTAGCACAGTATGTTATGCAAGATGTGCTCTAATTATACCATTTCACAATTAACATACTCATCAATTCATCTGTGCATACGAGAGATTGCTATTTTACAAAATTGTACTGAAATGACTCTAATTAGGGCTTGAGAGATTGTCAATTTTAAGAATGAATCCCATGTAATTGGTTTAGTACTATACCTAAAATTAGATACATATATTGTTATCTTGTAGATTAATTATTGGTCGACTAGGTTTAGTTTATTTTTCAGTTTTGAAACACACTAGCTATTTACATATTGTGGTTATATTTCATTTTGTGGCTAATCATGTGAAAGTATGGAGGTTCAAACCGCTGCTGATAGTACTCCAACACAGATAGTAGCAGTCAAGACGGTGACTTTTTGAATCAAGAAGGCACTGACTTCATGCAAGGTACGTACCAACATGATTCATGAAGACTGCTACCATATGCCAACAGAATTCTTTAATATTTCTTTTGAAGATTGAAGAGCAAATGTTGTGTCCCATGAGCTCGCAGGGAAGCTAAATTTACTTTCCCTTTTAACTTGGTTGGATAATCCATCTAAATAGCAATGTATCTTTTTTAGTTAATGATGTAACAATCATCTAGAGAACTATGAATGTATTTCGCACTACTCAGTTCTTTCCTCCCGTTGCAACGCACGGGCATATGTCCTAGTAAATACCTATGCATAGGAAGAGAGTTAGACTCAAATATGTTTGTCACATGTTTTATGATGCTCTCTTTGTGCTTCAATTTTTTGTCTTTCATGTGAGCATCATTTAATTATCAACGCCTAGCTAGGGCATAAAACAATAGCGCTTGTTGGGAGGCAACACAATGAATAAAATAATATTTTTTTCTCTTTTCTTGTGCGTTTACACAATTATGCTAATGTTAGGATTGTGTTTTTATGTTTTAGTTAGTGTTTGTGCCAAGTAAAGCCTTTGGGATCATGTTGGGTGATAGTTGATTTGATCTTATTGAAAAACAAAAACTTTTGCGTCCAATAGCAGCATTTAGAAAAATCACAAAAGTGACAAAAAATTCTGAATTTTTTTACACAAGATTGATATACAAATTGCCTACGTTGTCCTAATTTTTCAGAATTTCTGGAGTTACAGAAGTATGGCTAGAGTCCATATTACTACAGACTGTTCTGTTTTTAACAGATTCTGTTTTCGTTGCATTGTGTGCTTTTTCTGATGAATCTATGGATTGTATCGGGGGGTATAAGCCATGGTAAAGTTAGAATACAATAGGTATAATGCAATAATAAAATATGAATGGGTTTGCAACAATACTTAGAGTGGTGATTTGCTTTATTATACTAACTGATCTCACGAAGGTATTTGTTGAGTTTTGTGTGATCGAAGTTTTCAAGTTTTGGGTGAGATCACGATGGATGAAGGAATAAGGAGTGAAAATAGCCTAAGCTTGGGGATGCCCATGGCACCCCAAGTTAGTATTCAAGGAGAACCAAGCAACTAAGCTTGGGGATGCCCCGGAAGGCATCCCCTCTTTCTTCTAACAACCATGGGTAATTTTACTTGGAGCTATATTTTCATTCGTCACTTATCATGAGTTTTACTTGAAGCGTCTTGTATTATACGAGTCTTTGCTTGTTTTGCTTTTTAGCTTGTCACAATTATCCTTGCTAGACACGCCTATTTGAGAGAGCCAAAATTATGCTATGATTTGTTAGAATTGCTCTATGTGCATCACTTAAATTTTTTGAGCTACGGAATTGCTCTAGTGCTTCACTTATATCTTTTTGAGCATGGTGGTGCCTTAATTTTTGAAGAAATGCTCTCATGCTTAGATTTATTTGAGAGTTAGTAATTTTTTGAAGAAATTCTCTCATGCTTCACTTATATTATTTTGAGAGACGAAAAATTTTATGCTCATGTTCTTCACTTAAATTTGTTTGAGCTTGTCAAAAGCAATTGCAATATAAGAAATTAGTCTCAAAGTGATAGATATTCAAGAGGGATATAATAAAAACTTTCATGAAGATCATTGGGCAAAATAAACTTGATTCTTGATATGATGATAGTAATATATGAGTCATGTTGGTGAGTAATTATGCTTTAATAAGAATATTGGTGCTAAGGTTTGTGATTCCCTATGCAAGCACGAAATTCAATAGTTATGCAATGAAATTACATCCTACTTGTGGTGCATTATTCGGTGTTAGTTATGCTTAATGCTCGTTTATGAGAATTTTTGTTTCTTTGTTGGTTGCTTCTCAATCTATTTGCTAGTCTTTCCTTGTACTAAGTGGGAATACTACTTGTGCATCCAAAATCCTTAAACCAAAGTCCACCATACCTACCTATATGCGGTATTTCCGTGTCGTTCTAAGTAAATTTGTATGTGCCAACTCTAATTTTCAAAATGAATTTCCTTTTTGTGTGCCCGTACCGCTCATGAAGCGGCAGGGGATGGCCAATATTTTTCCATGTTAGATGTGTTATTCTCAAGATGAGTGTTTATTAACTTGTCATTGTACGGAAGTGTGGCAGTAACAAGGATGCCCAGTCCCGAAATTAAAAAGAAATTTACTTTATGTTGTCAAATAATAAATTCCTTGGAAGGTGTTGGTATGGAAGGCACCCGTGGATACGGCTAGCCATGGCTTGTGAAAGAATGGTGGAAAAAGGAATAAAATTATATTTTATATTTGGGAACCGCCTATGATGTATCAAGCATGGAAAGTATTGGCAATTACTCGGTCGTTTTCATTGATAGGAAAAACATGCCTCTCAAAATATTTTATCTCTCAATTTAAGCTCTCAGCTCTGTCCACCTCTACAAATCTATGCTTCCCTCTGCGAAGGGCCTATCTATTTACTTTTATGCAAAAAAATATTTGAGTCTCCATCTTCTCTTATAAAGCACCAACTAGGGAGCACTATGATCATACTTGAGCATTGGATGTAGCTAATATTCTAGTGTGTTTCGTGAATTTATCAATGATTGAGCATGATGGGCTAGGGATAACTTTCTTTAGTGTTGATATTTTGAAAGACATGGCTGCTTATTGATATGCTTGAGTATTGAAGTCTTCATGTCAAATATAGACGATTGCTTTGAACCATCTAAAAGTCCAAATGTCCATGCTACAAAAGAAAAGAATATGTGATGAACAAGTTAGGCAGCATTCCACATCAAAAATTCTGTTTTTATCATTTACCTACTCGAGGACGAGCAGGAATTAAGCTTGGGGATGCTGATACGTCTCTGATACGTCTCCAACGTATCTATAATTTTTATTGTTCCATGCTATTATATTATCCATCTAGGATGTTCTATATGCATTTATATGCTATTTTATATGATTTTTGGGACTAACCTATTAACCTAGAGCCCAGTGCCAGTTTCTGTTTTTTCCTTATTTTTGAGTATCGTAGAAAAGGAAAACCAAACGGTGTCTAATTGACCTGCCAATTTTTGTGGATTTTTTATGGACCAAAAGAAGCCCCCGGAGTAAAAGAGTTGGGCCAGAAGAGTGTCGAGCCGTCCACGAGGGTGGAGGGCGCGCCCTACCCCCCTGGGCGTGGGCCCCTATCTCGTGGATGACTTGGAGACCCCCCTGACGTGAGACCTACGCCAAAAATTCCTATAAATACAGAAACCTCCAGAAAATAACCCAGATCGGGAGTTTCGCTGCCGCAAGCCTCTGTAGCCACCAAAAACCAATCGGGACCCTGTTCCGGCACCCTGCCAGAGGGGGGATCCCTCACCGGTGGCCATCTTCATCATCCCGGCGCTCTCCATGACGAGGAGGGAGTAGTTCACCCTCGGGGCTGAGGGTATGTACCAGTAGCTATGTGTTTGATCTCTCTCTCGTGTTCTTGATTCGGCACGATCTTGATGTATCGCGAGCTTTGCTATTATAGTTGGATCTTATGATGTTTCTCCCCCTCTACTCTCTTGTAATGGATTGAGTTTTCCCTTTGAAGTTATCTTATCAGATTGAGTCTTTAAGGATTTGAGAACACTTGATGTATGTCTTGCATGTGCTTATCTGTGGTGACAATGGGATATTCACGTGAGCTACTTGATGTATGTTTTGGTAATCAACTTGCGGGTTCAGTGACCTTGTGAACTTATGCATAGGGGTTGGCACACGTTTTCGCCTTGACTCTCCGGTAGAAACTTTGGGACACTCTTTGAATTTCTTTGTGTTGGATTGAATAGATGAATCTGAGATTGTGTGATGCATATCGTATAATCATACCCGCAGATACTTGTGGTGACATTGGAGTATCTAGGTGACATTAGGGTTTGGTTGATTTGTGTCTTAAGGTGTTATTCTAGTACGAACTCTATGATAGATCGAACGAAAAGAATAGCTTCGTGTTATTTTACTACGGACTCTTGAATAGATCGATCAGAAAGGATAACTTTGAGGTGGTTTCGTACCCTACAATAATCTCTTCGTTTGTTCTCTACTATTAGTGACTTTGGAGTGACTCTTTGTTGCATGTTGAGGGATAGTGATCCAATTATGTTATTATTGTTGAGAGAACTTGCACTAGTGAAAGTATGAACCCTAGGCCTTGTTTCCTAGCATTGCAATACCGTTTACGCTCACTTTTATCATTAGTTACCTTGCTGTTTTTATATTTTCAGATTACAAATACTCGTATCTATCATCCATATTGCACTTGTATCACCATCTCTTCGCCGAACTAGTGCACCTATACAATTTACCATTGTATTGGGTGTGTTGGGGACACAAGAGACTCTTTGTTATTTGGTTGCAGGGTTGTTTGAGAGAGACCATCTTCAACCTACGCCTCCCACGGATTGATAAACCTTAGGTCATCCACTTGAGGGAAATTTGCTACTGTCCTACAAACCTCTGCACTTGGAGGCCCAACAACATCTACAAGAAGAAGGTTGCATAGTAGACATCAGTCTCCAATGTATCTATAATTTTTAATTGTTCCATGCTGTTATAGTATCATTCTTGGATGTTTTACATTCATTTTATAGCAACTTTATATCATTTTTTGGGACTAGCCTATTGACATAGTGTCGAGTACCAGTTGCTGTTTTTTGCTTGTTTTTTACTTCGAAGAATATCAGTACCAAATGGAGTCCAAATGCCACAAAACTTTTTGGAGATTTTCTTTGGACCAGAAGACAACTTGGGAGCCAAGGAAGCACCAGAGGGGAGGCCTGTGGGGCCCACAACCCACCAGGGCACGCCAGAGGCCCCTAGCGCGCCCAGGTAGGTGGTGGGGTCCACGGGAGTCATATCCACCTTCTCTCGGCTCTATAAATTCCCAAACATTCCAGAAACCCCAGGAGAGTCAACGAAACACAATTCTAGCCGCCGCAAGTTCCAGAACCACGAGATCCAATCTAGAGCCCTATTCCGGCACCTTGCTGGAGGGGAACCCCGATCACGGAGGGGTTCATCATCCTCATTGGTGCTCCTTCGATGATGCGTGAGTAGTTCGCCATAGACCTACGGGTTCGTATGCAGTACTAGATGGCTTATTCTCTCTTTTTGATTCTCAATAGAATGTTCTCCTTGATGTTCTTGGAGATCTATTTGATATAATGACTTTTTGTGTTGTGTTTGTTGGAATCCGATGAAGTGCGAGTTTATGATCAGATCTATCTATGAATATTATTTGAGTTTTCTTTGATCTCTTATATGCATGGTTGTTATTGCCTCGTATTTCTTCTCTGAATCTTTGGTTTAGTTAGTCCAACTAGATTGATTTTCTTGCAATGGGAAGAGGTGCTTTGTGATGGGTTCGATCTTGCGGTGTCCTCACCCAGTGACAGAAGGGGCAGTGAGGCACGCATGTTGTCGGTGTCAAAACCGGCGGATCTCGGGTAGGGGGTCTCGAACTGTGGACCTTGGATCGATGGGGAACAGTAGACGTAGAACACAATGTTTACCCAGGTCCGGGCCCTCTCTAAGAGGTAAAACCCTACGTCCTGCTTGATTATGTTGCTTGTGTATGAGGGGGTTACAGAGTAGATCTACCACGAGATCAGACGAACTAAACCCTAACTAGTAGGATGGTGGTTGTTCCTCTAGCCTCTACGGACTAAGCTCCCTGGTTTATATAGACACCAGGGGTACTAGGGTTTACAGATAGTCGGTTACACGAAGGAAACATCAGATTGTCCATCATGACTTGGGGTGCGCTTCAAGTCATAAGAAGTCTTCAATTCGGATACGGTGCGGCCCAACAGTCCGGCACATGAGAGATAGGCTGGCCCCCAAGGACCCCTAGTCCAGGACTCCCTTAGTAGCCCTCGAACTAGCCTCCAACGCCGGCTTCTCAAATCTCCCAAGTCTGCAGGCTCCGGCTTGCAGGCGAGTTTGGTTTTTCCTGAATACTTGGTACGATCCTCCCCTGGGTAAAACTTTGAATGGTACTTGATTCAATTCGGCCACACGCCGAGTCATATCCGGTCACCGAACTATCTGCTTTACTTAGCCTTGAAGGCCGGTCGTTTGAAGCGAACAATATCTTTGACTGACAACTTTAGGCGAAGGGTCGCGCCTGGTCATAAACGTGAAGACTCGATATGCAACTCGAGGTCGCCCTTTTGATGACACATCCCTTCAAGGCGGAGATTGTGCCCCGTTATTTAAGGGATTTGATCAATGATTCCCGGTATTCCACTCGTGCATAATGCTACGAGTATATCAGGAAGAGACGAGGTGGGCGGTGCATTTACATGACTCCTGGTATTACAACTGCTTATAAAGAGGGGCAGCCACGGTTATCCCTGCACGCCTTCTTCCCCTTTTTGCCACAAATTTCCCAATCTACAGAGCTCGAGCACTCTAATCCTTCTCTCTGCCAAAATCGAGTTTGGCAATGGCCGGATCTAGAGCAAAGGGCAAGTGGGAGGCCTCATGCATCACCGACAGCGACATCAAGGACCTAAAGTGGGCGGGCTTCCTTTCCCCCAACATTGCCCATCGAGCCCCAGAAGAAGGCCAGATCGTGTCGACGCCTCGCGCAGGTGAACGGGTGGTGTTCTCCCCCCACTTTATCCGGGGACTAGGTTTCCCCCTCCATCAGTTTGTTCAAGGGTTGATGTTTTACCACAGCCTTGACTTCCATGACCTGGCTCCGAACTCCTTCCTCCATATCTTCGCCTTTATCATTGTTTGTGAAGCCTTTCTTCGAGTCCATCCACACTTCGGCCTATGGCTGAAGGTTTTGAATGTGAAGCCGAAGATTGTCGACGGCCATCACGCATAATGCGGGGGTGCCATGGTGAGCAGGCTTTCCCGGCTTGGCTGGCCGAAGGGTGTGTTCATAGGTACGGTAAAGATCTGGCAGAAGGAATGGTTCTACATCACAGAGCCCCGAGAAGCGAACTAGGCGGCCATTCCAGATTTTAGATCCGGACCCCCGACGAGGTTGACCTCGTGGACCAGAAAAGGCCTTGACTGGGAACCCATCGCTGAGGTGAAGGCACTGGAAAAATGTGTTACCAGCATGATGGAGGCGGGAGTCGCATTGACCAACGTGGTTCAGATCATGCTCCATCGCAGTCTGCTACCTTGCCAACTCCGGGACACCCCAATGTGGTCCTCGAAGCCCTAAGAACCCCGCACCATGTAGTATTTCCATGACACTACTCGCGAGAAGCTGTGGAGGGCGCTTTTTAAGCCGCAAGAGTCTTGGCCGGCCGAGAAGGAGGACATGGGCCTCGACGCCAAGACCCCTCCCAGGGAGGTAATGTGACACCACCTTCCTAGGTGTGGGGATTTTTGCCCTTTCATTACGGATCTTAGTTTCTTGTCTCTTATTTCCCCCAGGGTTGGCTGAAGAAGGCTGTGAAGATGGGCTGTCCGGCCTCACTTCCCGAAGACTCTACATCCGCTCAGCTGGGCGAAATGTTGACAGTGGTGCCTTACAAGGCACCGGAGAAAAAGAAGAGAAGATCCCCACAAAGGGGGCCAGAGAGGGCCTCCGCCGATGAATCTCTCCAGACACGAAGTCCGGGGAGACCCTCGCCCCTTTCGCTCAAGAGGGGGACCAGGAAGAAGAAGAAGAGGAGGAGGAGATCACCTCTTCCTATCCCAGGAAGAGGGCAGCAACGACCGAGGCCGAACGGGAACGCCCCTCCCCTGCTCCGACGAAAAGGGGCAAAAGGAAGCTGGTTCTGCTCGATGATAGTTCGGACTCCGACGATGAAGTCCATGGCCTCCGAGAAGGTCCCGGAGAAGGTTCCCAAGGTCAAGCCTCGCGCCAAAAGGTAAAAGCCCAAAGTCTTATCAGGACGCGGATTTTACTAACCCATTTACTAAAAATACATGTCCTTTGCACCGCAGCGGCCCCGCGACCTCCCCACTGACCGGGTGTTGGAGGGCACTTCTCCATCGGCCGACCTGGCGGAGAGTGGAGGCGCGTCGCATTCTGCGCCTTCCCCGGTCATCGGAGAGACCGGGGAGTTGTTGTCCCAGAGGATCCCCACCTGCACCGAACACGGGGGGGGGGGGGTGAGGATATTGTCATGGACGAATCTAACGACTCGGCCGCTGAAAACAAGGAGAAGGAGCTCGGACAAGCCGAGCTTTCCCAGATGGCAGTTCCGGAGCCTGAGCGGCCCTTCGGAACAAGGCAACCGCCTTCCACCGAAGGGGGAGCAGGGGCCCCGCCGCCCATGACGAACACTGGGTGTGTGGCCGAATGGCTGGACAAGATGGAGGAGACTATGAGGGGCTCCTCCATAGTCGCCGAACACTGCATCCTAATATGGATGCGGTTTTGCAAAGCGTCCGGTCTGTTAACAACGGACTGAAAGACGCTTTTGGAGGCCTCCTAACTGGCTTTGAGGTAAATAAAGTAATGTTTTTGTTGTTTTATAAATAAGATTTGAGCCATCCTTATATGTAGCAGCCCCCGAGACTCTGGTAGGTTGCGAAGAAACCTAGCGGAGGTTCAAAATTGTGAGGATGTTGGCCGAAAAAGCAGCTTGTTTCTATTTTGCAGGCTTCGGCTTTGGCAGCTACTGCCAATGCCACTGAGTTGGTTGAGATCAATCAGAAGCTAAAAGGCTCCAAAGAAGAACTCAACCTCGTCAACAAGCGGTTGGATGAAGCACAAGGTTAGTCTGCGCGAAACACAGTACTTTTGCATAGTTTACGTTTAAGTAGACGTTTTCAGGATGAACCCTTAAGCAAGAAAGTCTTTGCAGCTGGTGCCACAAAGATTGAAAGCCTCAAGGCCAAGCTGCGGAAGGCGGAAGCCGACACATCTGAACAAAAGACGGTGGCCGAGCGAATGGCCACCGAGCTCACATCGGTGAAAGTGACAGTGAGAAGCACGAGGCTAGGGTGGCCGAGGTGCAACAGGAGCTCAAGGACGCCATCATAAAACCTGAGGACCTTGAGTAGAAGAATATAGAACATGTCGCCGAGCTGGCAAAGACGAAGACGGAGGCCCAGGAAGCGCGAACAGAGGTGCAAGGTGCTCGGGAAGAGCTCCGTCAGGCGAAGCAAATTGCGAATGGTAAGAGCATCTCCAGCAGTTCGGCCCCCCAGGACGCCGAAAAAGCGTCGTCTGGGGCCGAACCGGCGTTAATTTCAGCGTGGGGGCGAACGTGTTCCCAGTCGCCGCTCCCAGGACGCCCCCAAATTGGCACAAACACGACACAAACACGGCACAAACTCGACGATTTCATTCAAATTTGTACAAAAAAAAGAAAACATGATTTAAAAACAACTACACCTAGCCCTACGCCGCCGCTGCCGCCGCCCGCCTTCTACATGCCGAGGAGCCTGTAGAACTGGGTGTAGTCGCCGCCGACGTCGTCATCATCATTGCCGTCGCCCTGCATCCCGCTGGAGCCGCCGTCGTCCCTGCTGCACCCTCGTCGCGTCTGCGGCACCAAGCTTTGATCTCCCCGTAGGCCCGGCGCTGGCACTCCACCTGCTTGCGGACGTAATCCGCCTTCACCCACTTGAGGGAGGTCTCATCGGCGGCGGCCAACTCCTCATGCTCCTTCTTCATGGGGAGCAACCCTGGCTTGATCTTCGGCCGGACGAGGCAGAGGGAACGAGGGGAGGGGAGGCCGCCCTCGTTGATGATGAGGGTGCCGCTGCGGGTGCGGCGCCCAAGCAGCGTCTCCTGCGGCTCTGGCTTGACGGGGCGAAGCGCCGGTGACCCGGAGGAAAGGGAGCCTGAGCCTGACGACGAGGAGGTCGCCCGGCACCCGCATGTCCGGGGGCGTCGGGTAGTCGGCCTCATAGAGGAGGCATGCCTCGTCCTCGCGCAGATGGCGTCAGCCGAAGCCGTTCACCGCCGCGGCATCGCTTGGGTAACGCTCGGCCATCATCAGCAGGGGAAGAGAGGGGCTATGGTGGCGAGAGGGAGCGAGAGAGTGGCGAGTTATGGCGTTCACCGGCGGGGAGGTCGGCTTTTATAGCCGAAGATGGGCGGTGAGAAGCTGCCCGCCGGGTGCCGCGTGGAGGGAGTGGGCGAGACGCGCGTCGCGGCGCCTTCACTGCGCCGCCCGTGAGGCATCAATAGAAGGCTAACCGGCGCGGCAGCCTTGGCATTGATTCCTGCGGGAACCGAGGCGATGAGGACGATGAAGGCGGCGAGTCACTGACTCGGCGGACCCACTCCATTTCGCGCCAAAATTGTTTCCCCCGGCGCCCCCTGGTAACCCACAAGTATAGGGGATCGCACACGTTTTCGATGGTACAGTATTCAACCCAAATTTATTGGTTCGATACAAGGGGAGCCAAAGAATATTCTTGAGTATTAGCAGCTGAGTTGTCAATTCAGCCACACCTGAAAGACTTAATATCTGCAGCAAGTACTTAGTAGCAAAGTAGTATGGAAGTAACGGTAACGGTGACAAAAGTAATAGTAACAGTATTGTAGCAATCGTAACAGTGGCAACGGAAAAGTAACTTAGCAAAGTACAATATGAAAGAGCTCGTAGGCAATGGATCAATGATGGATAATTATGTTGGATGGCATTCATCATGCAACGGTTATAACATAGGGTGACACAGAACTAGCTCCGGTTCATCAATGTAATGTAGGCATGTATTCCAAATATAGTCATACGTGCTTATGGAAAAGAACTTGCATGACATCTTTTGTCCTACCCTCCCGTGGTAGCGGGGTCCTATTGGAAACGAAGGGATATTAAGGTCTCCTTTTAATAGAGTACCAGACCAAAGCATTAGCACTTAGTGAATACATGAAATCCTCAAACTACGGTCATCACCAGGAGTGGTCCCGACTATTGTCACTCCGGGGTAGCCAGATCATAACACGTAGTAGGTGACTATTGACTTGCAAGATAGGATCAAGAACACAAATATATTCATGAAAACATAATAGGTTCAGATCTGAAATCATGGCACTCGGGCCCTGGTGACAAGCATTAAGCATAGCAAAGTCATATCAACATCAATCTTAGAACATAGTGGATACTAGGGATCAAACCCTAACAAAAATAACTCGATTAAACGGTAAATCTCATCCAACCCATCACGGTCTAGCAAGCCTACGATGGGATTACTCATGAACGGCGGTGAGCATCATGAAATTGGTGATGGAGGATGGTTGATGATGACGATGGCGACGGATTCCCCTCTCCGGAGCCTCAAACGGACTCCAGATCTGCCCTCCCGAGGAAGAACAGGGCTTGGCGGCGGCTGTGTATCGTAAAATGCGATGAATCCTTCTCTCTAATTTTTTTCTCCCCAAAAGTGAATATATGGAGTTGGAGTTGAGGTCGGTGGAGGTCCAGGGGGCCCACAAGGTTGGAGGGCGCGCCCCCACCCTTGTGGCTAGGGTGTGGGCCCCCTTCTGCCGATTCTTTCGGCAATATTTTTTATTAATTCCAAAACTTGGCTCCGTGAAGTTTCAGGTCAGTCCGAGAACTTTTTATTCTGCACAAAAATAACACCATGGCAATTCTGCTGAAAACGGCGTCAGTCCAGGTTAGTTCCGTTCAAATCATGCAAGTTAGAGTCCAAAACAAGGGCAAAAGAGTTTGGAGAAGTAGATACGTTGGAGACGTATCAACTCCCCCAAGCTTAAACCTTTGCTTGTCCTCAAGCAATTCAGTTGACAAACTGAAAGTGATAAAGTAAAACTTTTACAAACTCTGTTTGATCTTGTTGTTACAAATATGTAAAGCCAGCATTTAAGTTTTCAGCAATGATTAGGAACTAACCATATTCACAATAACTTTTAGGTCTCACATTTACTCATATCAATGGCATAATCAACTAGCGAGCAATAATAATAAATCTCGGATGACAACACTTTCTCAAAAAAATCATGATATGATATAACAAGATGGTGTCTCGCTAGCCCTTTCTGAGACCGCAAAACATAAATGCAGAGCACCCCTGAAGATCAAGGACTGACTAGACATTGTAATTCATGGCAAAAGAGATCCAGTCGCAGTCATACTCAATATAAATTAATAACAATGCATACAAATGACAGTGGTGCTCTATAAATGGTGCTTTTTATAAGAGGATGATGACTTAGCAATAAAAGTAAATAGATAGGCCCTTCACAGAGGGGAGCAGGGATTTGCAGAGGTGCCAGAGCTCGAGTTTTGAAATAGAGATTGAATAATTTTTTGAGTGGCATGCTTTCATTGTCAACATAACAACTAAGAGATCTCAGTATCTTTCATGCTACATACATTATAGGCGGTTCCCAAACGAAATGGTAAAGTTAATACTCCCCCACCACCAACAAGCACACTCCACGGCTGGTGTGAAACAACGGGTACCGTCCAACTAACAACAGTCCTGGGGGAGTTTTGTTTGCAATTATTTTGATTTGATTTGCTTTGAGCATGGGACTGGGCATCCCGATTACCAGCCATTTTATCGTGAATGATGAGCGGAGTCCAGTCATCGTGAGAATAACCCACCTAGCATGGAAGATATTGACAGCCCTAGTTGGTACATGAGCTATTCGAGCATACAAAACAGATTATCATTTGAAGGTTTAGAGTTTGGCACATGCAAATTTACTTGGAACGGCAGGTAGATACCGCATATAGGAATATATGGTGGACTCATATGGAACAACTTTGGGGTTTATGGAAGTGGATGCACAAGCAGTATTCCCGCTTAGTGCAAGTGAAGGCTAGAAAGAGACTGGGAAGCGACCAACTAGAGAGCGACAATAGTCATAAACATGCATTGAGATTAACCAACGTCGAGTGCAAGCATGAGTAGGATATAAATCACCATGAACATAAATATCATGGAGGCTATGTTGATTTTGTTTCAACTACATGTGTGAACATGTGCCAAGTCAAGCCACTCGAATCATCGAAAGTAGGATACCATCCTATCATACTACATCACAACCATTTTAATTTCCATGTTGGCATCCATTATAAACTCCTAGCTAATTAAGCATGGCATGAGTAACTATAATCCCTAATTGTCATTGCAAATATGTTTCATTCATAATAGGCTGAATCAGGAATGATGAACTAATCATATTTACAAAAACAAGATAGGTCGAGTTCATACCAGCTTTTCCTCATCTCAATCATTTCATCATATATCGTCATTATTGCCTTTCACTTGCACGACCGAACGGTGTAGATAAATAATAATAGTGCACGTGCATCGGACTAAGCTGGAATCTGCAAACATTTATCAAAGGAGAAGCCAAGGTAATATGGGCTCTTTGTTAGACCAACAATAATGCAAATGAGAGCCACTCAACATTTTCATCGTGGTCTTCTCCTCTCGACCCCCAAAGAAAAGAAATTCAAAGAAACATACTGAAATATTTTTGGAGTTTTTGTTTTTCTGAAGAAGGTAAAACAAGAACGAGAAAAACTATTTACACGGGAAAGCTCCCAACAAGAAAAACAAGAACGGGAAACATTTTTGGGTTTTCTTTTAATACTACACTAAGCATGCATAGGAAGTAAACTGGCTACAACTAATTTTTTGGCTTTTCTTAAGGTTTATCAAACACACAAGAAGAAAGCGGAAAAAGAAAATAAACTAGCATGGATAACACAAAGAAAAAGTATGAGCACCGACAACTAGAAGGAGTGTGTGAACAGGAATGTAATGTCGGTGAGAAATACGTACTCCCCCAAGCTTAGGCTTTTGGCCTAAGTTGGGCTACGCCCATGGATCAAAGTAGCCCTCTCCGGTGTACTGCGGAGGATCCTGGGGGTTCCACTGGTTAGCGAGCTCCTGTGGCTCCCACTGATAAATAAACTCCTGGTATGGATCAGGTGATGGCTCTAGCTCTGGAGGCGGGGATCGTGTCCCCTCCCAGTATGCATGAATGTCCGCGGGCAAAACGAAGTATCTGCCTGAATGAATATCGAACAAAATAGGTGCAGGTAAGGTAACAATCTAAAAGGTGACCTCGCTAAATACCAGGTTATAAATAAGTCTCTTTTCCTCATCATGGCGAATGAACTTATGTGCTACCATGTTGTCATAATCTAAATGTATAGTGGGTAGCAATTTCTCCTCTTTTTCATAGTGCCTAATGGGTATCCCAAAGTGTTTAGCAAGGCGGGAGGCGAAGATACCTCCGAAAATAGGACCCTTTGTACAGTTTAAACTCAACCGTTTAGTGATGTCTACCATGCAACTTTATTCTTGTAGACACGTGTTGGGCCTCCAGGCGCAGAGTTTTGTAGGACAGTAGCAATTTTCCCTCAAGTGGATGACCTAAGGTTTATCAATCCGTGAGAGGTGTAGGATGAAGATGGTCTCTCTCAAACGACCCTGCAACCAAATACAAGAAATCTCTTGTGTCCCCAACACACCCAATACAATGGCAAATTGTATAGGTGCACTAGTTCGGCGAAGAGATGGTGATAAAAGTGTAATATTGTTGGTAGTTATAATTTGAATAAATAAAAAAGCAAGGTAGCAAATAGTAAACGGGCACAAAAACGGTATCACAATGCTTGAAAATGAGGCCTAGGGTCCGTACTTTCGCTAGTGCAATCTCTCAACAGTGCTAATATAACTGGATCATATAACCACCCCCCAAAGTGCGATGAAGAATCACTCCAAAGTTCCTATCTAGCGGAGAACATAAGAATAAATTGTTTGTAGGGTACAAAACCACCTCAAAGCTATTCTTTCCATTCGATCTATTCAAGAGTTCGTACTAAAATAACACAAAGCTATTCTTTCCGTTCGATCTATCCTAGAGTTCGTACAAAAATAACACCAAAGCAAATTCATATTCATAATACTCAATCCAACACAAAGAACTTCAAAGAGTGCCCCAAGATTTCTACCGGATAAACAAAGACAAGAACGTGCATGAACCCCTATGCATAGATTACCCCAATGTCACCTCAAGAATCCGCGAGTTGAGTGCCAAAACATATATCAAGTGAATCAATACGATACCCCATTGTCACCACGAGTATTCAATTGCAAGACATATATCAAGTGTTCTCAAATCCATAAAAGTATTCAATCCGATAACAACGAAACCTCAAAGGGAAAAACTCAATTAATCACAACAAGATAGAGAGGGGAAAACACCATATGATCCGACTATATTAACAAAGCCCGCGATACATCAAGATCATCTCAAGAACATGAGAGAGAGATAGATTAAACACATAGCTACTGGTACAAACCCTCAGCCCCGAGGGTGGACTACTCCCTCCTCATCGTGGTGGCTGCCGGGATGATGAAGATGGCCACCAGTGATGATTTCCCCCTCCGACAGGGTGCCGAAAATGGTCTAGATTGGTTTTTGGTGGCTACAGAGCCTTGCGGCGGCGGAACTTTTGATCTAGGTTAACTTCTGATGGTTTCTCTATTTATAGGATTTTTTGGCGTTGGTTTCACGCTAAGATGGGCCTCGAGGTGAGCACAACCCACTGGGGCAAGCTAGGCCCACCAGGCGCGCCCTGGTGGGTTGTGCCCTCCTCGTGGCTCTTCTGGCCCTCCCACAAAGCTTCGGGGGTCTCTTTTCTTCCAAAAAAATCGTCAAAAAGTTTCAGATCATTTGGAGAACTTTCATTTCTGCACAAAAAACAACACCACGGTAGTTCTGCTGAAAACAACGTCAGTCCAGGTTAGTTCCATGCAAATCATACCAAAACCATATAAAATTGTTGTAAACATGGCATGAATACTTCATAAATTATAGATACGTTGGAGACGTATCATTTAGCGACCATAGCGCCCAAACTGTAAGTTTTATCTCTATGTAAAGCGTGGCGCAACATAGCGAGGTCAAGGTCACTAAGGCCTCCACTCTCTCCACGACCAATTAAACATCTCCCAACAAATAATGAGTAATAGCGTAAAACAGGGAAATGAATACTAGCCACTCTCGCTCCCGACACTCCTCTACCTTCCCCTAAGGTAATTTCATGAAGAAGGCTTTCCACATCACTAGGGTCGTGGTTCCTCGACGCTACCTTCATAAGGTAATTTACAAACCTCACAAAAGTCATAAAGCGCCATTTCTTTGTACTCATCATATAAGTGAAAATCTACCGTGGGTGGTGATCTCCTAGCATGAAAATGAAAATTTTGCACGAAAGTATTGGTGAGTAGGAGATACTGATTACACCGGTCGAGGAGGAAGTCGGTGATGCCGGCATTCCCAGCCAAATAATAGAAATCATCATAAATCCCGCCTGCTTGTAAAAATGCATCACATGGCCATTCAGACGGCCAAATTTCCGCGGCGCGAGGAAGAATGTACTTGGGCTTTTCCTTCTCCTTATTTTCTTTTTCCTTCGAACCACGGCTCGAGGAACCTCTCAACAATCTCCTCAACATTTTCTTCCTCTCAAAATTTCTGATATTTTTAGTGACTCAAAATAAAAGTGAGCCAAACTCAACAAAATTGATAGCAACTACTCCTACAAGTGCCTAGAGGCTATATCATGCATTAAAACTACTTTGGACCATATAAATTTGACATGCAAGCTCAAGAACAAGGTCACCACAGCAGCAAAAAATTGCAATGAATAAAGCATTAGAACAAAAACTAATTGGACCATTGGAGGAGTCACATACCGAAGAACAATTCCCCAAAGCAGTTTTGTGAATGGAGCTTTGAGCAAGGAGATCGAAAATGGAAGCAAGATGAGCAAGAACACGAGATTGAGGAATGGAGTGACTTTTTTCTGGAGGAAGAAGGAGTGGATGGGTGCGGGAATAAATGGAGGGGGCCACGTGGGGCCCACAAGGTCAGGGGACGCCCTCCACCCTTGTGGCCAGCTGGTGAGGCCCCCTGGTGTGTTCTTTGCACCATAAATTCTAAAATATTGTATAAAAAATCATATCCAATTTCACAACATTTGGAGAACTTTTATTTTCGAGACATTTTTTATTGCACGGATAATTCAGAAAACAGAAAGAAAAAACTATTTTTTCTTTATTTAAACTAAATAACAGAAATTAAAAGATGGGTACAGAGAGTTGTGCATTCTAAATTCATCCATCTCATGCTCATCAAAAGGAATCCATTAACAAGGTTGATCAAGTCTTATTAACAAACTTCTTCCGAATGACATGAAACTGGAGAATTTTCGAATAACACTAGGTTACCTCAACGAGGATATGCATTTCCCCTACAATAAGAATATCATATTTCTTTTTGGCATTAGGTAGAGGGAATTCAAAACCTCCAATAGTAATAGTTGAAATTTTTCCAATTGAATTGATACTATGAACTTGAGGTTGTTTCTTCGGAAAGTGTACCGTATGCTCATTACCATTAACATGAAAAGTGACATTGCCTCCGTTGCAATCAATAACAGCCCCTGCAATATTCAAAAAGGGTCTACCAAGGATAATCGACATACTATCGTCCTCGGGAATATCAAGAATAACAAAGTCCGTTAAGATAGTAACGTTTGCAACCACAACAGGCACATCCTCACAAATACCGATGGGTATAGCAGTTGATTTATCAGCCATTTGCACAGAAATTTCAGTAGGTGTCAACTTATTCAATTCAAGTCTACGATACAAAGTGAAAGTGCAACTATCCCTGGGTGGTTTTGGTAATTATTAACAACATATAGCTCATTGAGCTAATGCTATTTCAAGATAAATATTTCAGGAAATTTCAATGATTGGCATGGCATGGATTAGGAATGTGGACCCCTCAAATGCTAAGGACACATATTGGCTCAAGCTTAAGACTCTACATTTTACTTTTAGTGATCCAAGATCACATTGAGTCCATAGGAAAAGCCAATACTATTAAAAGGGGATGAGGTGTTGCTTAATGGCTTGCTTGCTCAAAATGCTTAGTGACATGCTCCAAAACCCTCAACCACTTTCTCATATCCACATATGTCCCAAACCAAAAGTCAAGCTCGGCCCCACCGAAATATTCTATCCGGCGCCATCGAGTTCACTTGACATAGCCACTGCCACAAACCCTAGTCACTTCGGTCTCATCGATAGGGATCTCGGTCTCACCGACATGGGATTGCAAACTCTCTGTTTTCCTTCGTAATGTTTCGGTCCAACCGAGATGAGCGATCGGTCCCACTGAGTTCGCAATGCAAACTCTCTGTTTCCCCTTCGTAACGTTTCGGTCTCACCGAGATGAGCGAATCGGTCACACCGAGTTTGCCTGACCAACTCTCTGGTTAGCTTATTACCAAAGTCGGCCTCACCGAGTTTGTGTAATCGGTCTCACCAAGATTACGTTATGCCCTAACCCTAATGAAATCGGTCCCACCTAGTTGACATGTCGGTCCCACCGAAAAGCCTAACGTTCACATTTTGAACTAAATCGGTCTGACCGAGTTTTCTGATTCGGTCCCACCGAGTTTGGTGAATTGTGTGTAATGATTAGATTCTGTGTGGAGGCTATATATACCCCTCCACCCTTCCTTCATTCAAGAGGAGAGCCATCAGAACATGCCTACACTTCCAGCATACATTTTCTGAGAGAGAACCACCTACTCATGTGTTGAGGTCAAGATATTCCATTCCAACCACATAAATCTTGATCTCTAGCCTTCCCCAAGTTGTTTTCCACTCAAATCATCTTTCCACCAAATCCAAATCTGTGAGAGAGAGTTAAGTGTTGGGGAGACTATCATTTGAAGCACAAGAGCAAGGAGTTCATCATCAACACACCATCTATTACCTTTTGGAGAGTGGTGTCTTCTAGATTGGTTAGGTGTCACTTGGGAGCCTCCCTCAAGATTGTGGAGTTGAACCATGGAGTTTGTACAGGCAAGGAGATCGCCTACTTCGTGAAGATCTACCCTAGTGAGGCAAGTCCTTCATGGGCGATGGTCATGGTGGGATAGACAAGGTTGCTTCTTCATGGACCCTTCATGGGTGAAGCCCTCTGTGGACTCGCGCAACCGTTACCATTCGTGGGTTGAAGTCTCCATCAACGTGGATGTACGGTAGCACGACCTATCAGAACCACGCCAAAAATCTCCATGTCTACATTGCGTTTGCTCCCTCCAAACTCCTCCCTTTACCTTCATGTGCAATGTTTTACATTCCGCTGCTATACTCTTAGACTTGCATGTGTAGGTTGATTGCGTGACTTGTGCCAAGTTGTTAAAATCTGCCAAGACTTAAAATTGGGAAAATGCTAGATTTTTATTTGATCAAGTAGTCTAATCACCCCCCTCTAGACATACTTTCGATCCTACAAGTGGTATTAGAGCTTTGGTCTCCATTTGCCTTGATTTCCATAGCTTTTGGTGATCATAGCCTTGGTTTCACAACCTAGGAGAGTATAGCGTCTAGCGAGGGAAGTTACCACCATAGAGGTCCTTACTTTGATGGTACAAATTTTGCTAGTTGGAAGCATAAGATGAAAATGCATATTCTTGGACATAACCCCGCCGTTTGGGCTATTGTGTGTATTGGCTTGCAAGGTGAATTCTTTGATGGGAGAGAACCAAACCGTGAAGCTACCGCGGAAGAGTTGAAGATGCTGCAATACAATGCTCAAGCTTGTGATATTCTCTTCAATGGATTGTGCCCCGAAGAATTCAACAAAATCAGCCGTCTTGAGAATGCAAAGGAAATTTTGATACCTTGATTGATATGCACGAGGGTACCGACTCCGTCAAGGAGTCCAAATTGGATGTGCTTCAAAGTCAACTTGACAAGTTCAAAATGAAGGATGGTGAAGGTGTCGCTGAAATGTACTCTAGGCTTACTCTCATCACAAATGAGATTGCCGGCTTAGGAAGTGAAGAGATGACCGATAGATTCATCATCAAGAAGATCCTAAGAGCCTTGGATGAAAAATATGATACCGTGTGCACATTGATCCAAATGATGCCCAATTACAAAGATCTCAAGCCTACGGAAGTCATTGGAAGAATTGTTGCTCATGAGATGTCACTCGAGGATAAGGAAGAGCTTCACAACAAGTCAAGTGGTGCTTAGAAAGCCTCATGTGATGCTCTGATGACCCACAAGTATAGGGGATCTATCGTAGTCCTTTCGATAAGTAAGAGTGTCGAACCCAACGAGGAGCAGAAGGAAATGACAAGCGGTTTTCAGTAAGGTATTCTCTGCAAGCACTGAAATTATCGGTAACAGATTGTTTTGTGATAAGGTAATTTGTAACGAGTAACAAGTAATGAAAGTAAATAAGGTGCAGCAAGATGGCCCAGTCCTTTTTGTAGCAAAGGACAAGCCTGGACAAACTCTTATATAGAGAAAAGCGCTCCCGAGGACACATGGGAATTATCGTCAAGCTAGTTTTCATCACACTCATATGATTCGCGTTCGTTACTTTGATAATTTGGTATGTGGGTGGACCGGTGCTTGGGTACTGCCCTTTCTTGGACAAGCATCCCACTTATGATTAACCCCTATTGCAAGCATCCGCAACTACAAAAGAAGTATTAAGGTAAACCTAACCATAGCATGAAACATATGGATCCAAATCAGCCCCTCACGAAGCAACTCATAAACTAGGGTTTAAGCTTCTGTCACTCTAGCAACCCATCATCTACTTATTACTTCCCAATGCCTTCCTCTAGGCCCAAACAATGGTGAAGTGTCATGTAGTCGACGTTCACATAACACCACTAGAGGAAAGACAACATACATCTCATCAAAATATTGAACGAATACCAAATTCACATGACTACTTATAGCAAGACTTCTCCCATGTCCTCGGGAACAAACATAACTACTCACAAATCATATTCATGTTCATAATCAAAGGGGTATTAATATGCATAATGGATCTGAACATATGATCTTCCACCAAATAAACCAACTAGCATCAACTACAAGGAGTAATCAACACTACTAGCAACCCACAGGTACCAATCTGAGGCTTTGGGACAAAGATTGGATACAAGAGATGAACTAGGGTTTGAGAGGAGATGGTGCTGGTGAAGATGTTGATGGAGATTGACCCCCTCCCGATGAGAGGATCGTTGGTGATGACGATGGCGATGATTTCCCCCTCCCAGAGGGAAGTTTCCCCGGCAGAACAGCTCTTCCGGAGCCCTAGATTGGTTCCGCCAAGGTTCCACCTCGTGGTGGCGGAGTTTCTTCCCGAAAGCTTGCTTATGATTTTTTCTCGGACGGAACACTTCATAGCAGAAGATGGGTACCGGAGGCCTGCCAGGGGGCCCACGAGGCAGGGGGCGCGCCCAGGGGGCAGGGCGCGCCCCCACCCTCGTGGCCAGGGTGTGGGCCCCCTCTAGTACTTTCTTTTGCTAGTATTTTTTATTAATTCCAAAAATAACTTCTGTGAAGTTTGAGGACTTTTGGAGCTGTGCAGAATAGGTCTCTAATATTTGCTCCTTTTCCAGCCCAGAATTCCAGCTGCCGGCATTCTCCCTCTTCATGTAAACCTTGTAAAATAAGAGAGAATGGGCATAAGTATTGTGACATAACGTGTAATAACAGCCCATAATGCAATATATATCGATATAAAATCATGATGCAAAATGAACGTATCAACTACCCCAAGCTTAGACCTCGCTTGTTCTCAAGCGGAAGCCGATAACGATAAATATGTCCACATGTTTAGAGGTAGAGGTGTCGATAAAATAAAATACGGACATGAGGGCATCATGATCATTCTTATAACAACAATATATATGGATATTGTCATATGATTTCTTATGCTCAAGTAATAATCTGTTCACAATGTAAAGTATGAATCAAAAACTTCATTGAGAACCAACAAACTATGATCACGGTCATTGAAGCAATTGCAATTTATCATAACATCGGAAAGAGTCAATATAAGAGCTTTTCAGCAAGTCCACATACGCAACTATCATTTAGTCTTTCACAATTGCTAACACTCATGCAATACTTATGGGTATGGAGTTTTAATCGAACACAGAGAAAGATAGGGGCTTATAGTGTTGCCTCCCAACCTTTTACCTCAAGGGTAATGTCAACAATAATAATTCATGCTAACTTACATCCAATTGGATATATATGTCAGGATCTTTCCAACACAAGGTGCTTGCCAAAGGATAAAATGTAAAAAGGGAAGGTGAAGATCACCGTGACTCTTGCATAAGGTAAAAGTAAAAGATAGGCCCTTCGCAGAGGGAAGCAGAGGTTGTCATGTGCTTTTATGGTTGGATGCACGAAATCTTAATGCAAAAGAATGTCACTTTATATTGCCACTTGTGATATGGACCTTTATTATGCAGTCTGTCGCTTTTATTGCTTCCATATCACAAGATCGTATAAAGCTTATTTTCTCCACACTAATAGGTCATACATATTTAGAAAGCAATTTTTATTGCATGCAGCATGACAACTTACTTGAAGGATCTTACTCAATCCAGAGGTAGATATGGTGGACTCTCATGGCAACACTGGGTTTAAGGATATTTGGAAGCACAAGTAGTATCTCTACTTGGTGCAAAGAATTTGGCTAGCATGAGAGGGAAAAGCAAGCTCAACATGTTGGATGATCCATGACAATATACTTTATTTCAGATATAAGAAAACATAACCCATTACGTTGTCTTCCTTGTCCAACATCAACTCTTTAGCATGTCATACTTTAATGAGTGATCACAATCATAAACGATGTCCAAGATAGTATATTTATATGTGAAAACCTCTCTTTCTTTATTACTTCCTATTAATTGCAACGATGACCAAAACTATGTTTGTCAACTCTCAACAACTTTTATTCATCATACTCTTTATATGTGAAGTCATTACTCTACGTAAGATCAATATGATCTCTTTAATTTATTTTTATTCTTTCCTTTTCTTTTATTCCCTCAAGATCGTAGCAAGATAATCAAGCCCTTGACTCAACACTAATCTTTATTATATATGGCTGACGGACTCGATTACATAGAAGGATCATAAGGCAAAACTCAAAACTAACTCACGCTAAAACTTTATTCTACTAGATCAAGATATTACCAAAAGGATTGAACTAAGAAAAACGGTAAAGAAAGGAGTGCGATGGTGATACGATACCGGGGCACCTCCCCCAAGCTTGGCAGTTGCCAAGGGGAGTGCCCATACCCATGTGATTATGTCTCTTTCTTCGGAGGTGGTGATGTGATATTCTTGGCGATGATGCCCCTCAGGATACGATTCTCCTCCTCGAGCTTATTGACTTGCTGCTTGAGATCCATTATTTCCTTATGGAGCTTACCCGTGACGGTTAAAGCTCCTTTCACCCATGGATGTTGCATAGCTGCGGGAGAACAAGTAACACTCTTTTTCATATTTTCATAAGAGAGGAATTTAACATGGGAAGGGATGACCGAGGTTGGAATGGCTGAGCTTTGTAGTTCCCCCGTTGTGAATCTGGCTCGGAAATGGGAAGTAACTTCTTGATCCTCCTCCATGGCATCTATCCTTTTCAAGTCGGCTTCCATCTCTTCCTCCATTGATGGCCCAAAGTGATAGGCATCGCTGTTTACTCCTAGACCCGGTGTCGGATGAGACACCCGACTCTCCCCGACTGATTCTTGAGAAGACATCTTGCTCTAATCTGCGGCAGAAACAGCTCGAAACAAAAACAGAGGATATTTGCGTGGTGTGGTGGTCAAAACCTTCGGGAGATTATATAATGATTTTTTACCGACCAAAAGAAGTATCGTGCAAGAAAACGGAGTCCGGAGAGCACACGAGGTGCCCACGAGGCAGGGGGCGCGCCCTCCACCCTCGTGGAAGCCTCGTGTCCTTCCCGGACTACTTCTTGTTTTCCTATTTTCTTAAATATTCCAAAACGAAGAAAAATTGCCATTAGAACTGTTTTGGAGTCGGTTTACTTATCGTACCACATACCTATTCCTTTTCAGGGTCTGAAGCGTTCTGGAAAGTGTCCCCTATGTATTCCTCCGGTGTCACGGTTTCAATAACGTTAGTTTCAACATTTATAGGATTACCTGAGATATAATGTTTGATTCTTTGACCGTTCACCACCTTTGGGTTGTGCCTTCGAAGTTGTTGATTTTTATGGCACCGAAACGATAGACCTCCTCGATAACGTAAGGACCTTCCCATTTAGAGAGAAGCTTTCCTGCAAAAAATCTTAAACGAGAGTTGAATAGCAATACATAATCACCTACATTAAACTCACGCTTGTGTATCCTTTTGTCATGCCATCTTTTAACTTTTTCTTTAAACAGTTTGGCATTCTCATAGGCCTGGGTTCTCCATTCATCAAGTGAGCTAATGTCAAATAGCCTCTTCTCACCAGCAAGTTTGAAATCATAATTGATCTCTTTAATGGCCCAATATGCCTTATGTTCTAGTTCGAGAGGTAAGTGACATGCTTTTCCATAAACCATTTTATACGGAGACATACCCATAGGATTTTTATATGCAGTTCTATAGGCCCATAATGCATCATCAAGTTTCTTAGACCAATTCTTTCTAGACCTATTAACAGTCTTTTGCAAAATTAATTTGAGCTCTCTATTACTCAATTCTACTTGACCACTAGACTATGGGTGATATGGAGATGCAATTCTATGATTAACATCATACTTAGCAAGCATTTTACGAAAGGCACCATGAATAAAATGTGAACCACCATCAGTCATTAAATATCTAGGGACTCCAAACCTCAAAAAATAACTTCTTTAAGCATCTTAATAGAGGTGTTATGATCAGCACTACTAGTTGGAATAGCTTCTACCCACTTAGTAACGTAATTAACGGCAACTAAAATATGTGTATACCCGTTAGAGGAAGGAAACGGTCCCATATAATCAAAGCCCCAAACATCAAATGGTTCAATAACAAGTGAATAATTCATAGTCATTTCTTTACGTCTACTAATATTACCAATTCTTTGACATTCATCACAAGATAATACAAACTTACGGGCATCTTTGAAGAGAGTAGGCCAATAAAAACCGGATTGCAATACCTTATGTGCAGTTCTATCTCCAGCGTGGTGTCCTCCGTAAGCCTCGGAGTGACACTTGCGTAGGATCTGTTCCTGTTCATGCTCAGGTATACAACGTCTAATAACACCATCTACTCCTTCTTTATAAAGGTGTGGGTCATCCCAGAAGTAATGTCTTAAATCATAGAAAAACTTTTTCTTTTGCTCGTATGTGAAACTAGGTGGTATGAATTTAGCAACAATGTAATTAGCATAATCAGCATACCATGGAGCAGCACGAGAAGCATTTATGACAGCTAATTGTTCATCAGGAAAGCTATCATCAATAGGTAGTGGGTCATCAAGAACATTCTCTAACCTAGACAAGTTGTCTGCAACGGGGTTCTCAGCTCCCTTACTATCAATAATATGCAAGTCAAATTCTTGTAGCAAGAGAACCCATCTAATAAGTCTAGGCTTAGCATCTTTCTTTTCCATAAGATATTTAATAGCAGCATGATCAGTGTGAACAGTTACTTTAGAATCAACAATATAAGGTCTGAACTTATCACAAGCAAATACAACTGCTAGAAATTCTTTTTCAGTAGTAGCATAATTTCTCTGGGCAGTGTCTAGAGTTTTACTAGCATATTGGATAACATTTAATTTCTTATCAACTCTTTGCCCTAGAACAACACCTACAACATAATCACTAGCATCACACATAATTTCAAAGGGTAAATTCCAATCAAGTGGCTGAACAATAGGTGCAGAAATCAATGCTTTCTTAAGTATTTCCAATGCTTCTACACAATCATCATCAAAGACAAAAGGAATATCTTTTTGCAAGAGATTAGTCAGAGGCCTGGAGATTTTAGAGAAGTCCTTAATGAACCTCCTATAAAAACCAGCGCGACCAAGGAAACTTCTTATACCTTTAATGTCCTTGGGACATGGCATCTTTTCAATAGTATCAACTTTAGCTTTATCAACTTCAATACCTTTTTCAGAAATGTTATGCCCCAAGACAATACCTTCATTAACTATAAAGTGGCACTTCTCCCAATTCAAGACAAGGTTAGTTTCTTCACATCTCTGCAAAACTCGATCAAGGTTGCTCAAGCAATCATCAAAAGAAGTTCCATATACGGAGAAATCATCCATGAAAACCTCAACAATCTTTTCACAAAAATCAGAGAATATAGCCATCATGCATCTTTGAAAGGTAGCAGGTGCATTACATAAACCAAAAGGCATACGTCTATAAGCAAAGGTACCGAAAGGTCAAGTAAAAGTGGTCTTTTCTTGATCCTCTTTTGACACAGGTATTTGAGAGAAACCAGAATAACCATCTAGAAAGCAAAAATGTGTATGTTTGGATAATCTTTCTACCATTTGATCAATAAAAGGTAAAGGGTAATGATCCTTTTTAGTAGCTTTATTTAATTTGCGAAAATCAATTACCATTCTATAACCTGTAATAGTTCTTTGTGGGATCCATTCATCTTTATCACTAGGAACAACAGTAATACCTCCCTTCTTAGGGACACAATGGACAGGGCTTACCCACTGACTACCAGCAACGGGATAAATTATACCTGCCTCTAGAAGCTTTAGTATTTCTTTCCTTACCACTTCTTTCATCTTAGGATTTAACCGTCGTTGGTGATCAACAACTGGTTCAGCGTCTTTCTCCAATTTTATTTTGTGTTGGCATAAAGTGGGACTAATGCCCTTAAGATCATCGAGAGTATATCCAATAGCAGCACGATGCTTCTTCAGAGTTTTCAATAATTTCTTTTCTTCATGCTCTGAAAGGTTAGAACTAATAATAACATGATATATCTTCTTTTCATCAAGATAAGCATATTTAAGAGTATCAGGGAATGGTTTAAGCTCAAACACGGGATCACCCTTGGGTGGAGGAGGATCCCCTAGGATTTCAACAGGCAAGTTGTGTTTCAAGATAGGTCCTTGTTTAAAGAATACCTCATCTATTTCCCTTCTTTCATTCATAAACATATCATTTTCATGGTCCAGCTAATATTGTTCTAAAGGATCATTAGGAGGCACGACCATAGAAGCAAGACCCATAATTTCATCTTTACTAGGCAATTCCTCATCACGGGGTTGTCTACGAAATTTAGCAAAGTTAAACTCATGAGACATATCCCCCAGGCCAATAGTAACAACACCCTTTTCGCAGTCTATCATAGCATTAACAGTATTCAAGAAGGGTGTACCAAATATGATGGGACAAAATCTATCTTGTGGGGAACCAAAACAAGAAAATCAGCAGGATATTTAACTTTCCCACAAAAGACTTCAACATCTCTAACAATCCCAATTGGTGAAATAGTATCTCTATTGGAAAGCTTAATTGTAACATCAATTTCTTCTATCTCAGCAGGTGCAATATCATGCATAATTTCTTTATATAAGGAATGAGGTATTGCACTTGCACTAGCACCCATATCACATAAGCCATGATAACAATGATCTCCTATTTTAACAGAAATAACAGGCATGCCTACAACAGGTCTATGTTTATTTTTAGTATCAGGTCTGGCAATTCTAGCAGTTTCCTCACGGAAGTAAATAACATGCCCATCAATATTATCAGCCAAGAGATCTTTAACCATAGCAATACTAGGTTCAACTTTAATTTGCTCAGGGGGTTTGGGTCTTAATATTACTTTTATTGACCACAGTTGAAGCTTTAGCATGATCCTTTTTTCTAACAGGGAAAGGTGGTTTCTCAATATAAGCAGTAGGAACGACATGATCATTATAAGTGATAGTCTTTTCTTCAACTTTAATAGGTGCAACTACTTTTACTTCAATGGGAGGATTATATTTAAACCACTTCTCCTTAGGGAGATCAACATGAGTAGCAAAGGATTCACAGAAAGAAGCTACTATCTCAGAGTCAAGTCCATATTTAGTGCTAAATTCACGGGAAACATCGGTATCCATAAAAGATTTAACACAATCAAACTTAGGTGTTATACCTGACTCCTTACCTTCGTCGAGATCCCAATCTTCATAGTTGCGTTTAATTCTTTCCAATAAATCCCATTTGAATTCAATAGTCTTCATCATAAAAGATCCAGTACAAGAAGTATCGAGCATGGAGCGATTATTGAGAGAAAGCCGAGCATAAAAATTTTGAATAATCATTTCTCTTGAGAGCTCATGATTGGGGCATGAATATAACATTGACTTAAGCCTCCCCCAATCTTGAGAGATGCTTTCTCCTTCGCGAGGCCAAAAATTATATATGTAATTACGATCACGATGAACAAGATGCATAGGATAAAACTTCTGATGAAATTCCAATTTCAATCGTTGTAGTTCCATGATCCCATATCATCACATAGCCTAAACCATGTCAATGCCTCTCCCTTCAAAGATAAAGGGAAGACCTTCTTCTTGATAACATCCTCGGGCATACCTGCAAGCTTAAATAATCCACAAACTTCATCCACATAGATTAGGTGCAAATCGTGATGTAATGTTCCATCTCCTGTGAAAGGATTAGCTAGCAGTTTCTCTATCATACCTGAAGGAATTTCAAAGTAAACATTTTCAGTAGTTTTAGTAGGTTGAGGAGCAACTCTTTGCTCTACTGGTCGGGGTGAAGATACCCCGAACAAGCCCCTCAGAGGATTAATTTCCATAGTAACAAGTGACAGTAACTTTCAGCACACTATATAAATTTTTCTTTACCAAATTCCACCTACCAAAGGCGCTTCACTCCCCGGCAAAGGCGCCAGAAAAGAGTCTTGATGACCCACAAGTATAGGGGATCTATCATAGTCCTTTTGATAAGTAAGAGTGTCGAACCCAACGAGGAGCAGAAGTAAATGACAAGCGGTTTTCAGTAAGGTATTCTCTGCAAGCACTGAAATTATCGGTAACAGATAGTTTTGTGATAAGGTAATTTGTAACGAGTAACAAGTAATGAAAGTAAATAAGGTGCAGCAAGATGGCCCAATCCTTTTTGTAGCAAAGGACAAGCCTGGACAAACTCTTATGTAGAGAAAAGCGCTCCCGAGGACACATGGGAATTATCGTCAAGCTAGTTTTCATCACGCTCATATGATTCGCGTTCGTTACTTTGATAATTTGGTATGTGGGTGGACCGGTGCTTGGGTACTGCCCTTTCTTGGACAAGCATCCCACTTATGATTAAACCCTATTGCAAGCATCTGCAACTAAAAAAGAAGTATTAAGGTAAACCTAACCATAGCATGAAACATATGGATCCAAATCAGCCCCTTACGAAGCAACTCATAAACTAGGGTTTAAGCTTCTGTCACTCTAGCAACCCATCATCTACTAATTACTTCCCAATGCCTCCCTCTAGGCCCAAACAATGGTGAAGTGTCATGTAGTCGACGTTCACATAACACCACTAGAGGAAAGACAACATACATCTCATCAAAATATTGAACGAATACCAAATTCACATGACTACTTATATCAAGACTTCTCCCATGTCCTCAGGAACAAACGTAACTACTCACAAATCATATTCATGTTCATAATCAGAGGGGTATTAATATGCATGATGGATCTGAACATATGATCTTCCACCAAATAAACCAACTAGCATCAACTACAAGGAGTAATCAACACTACTAGCAACCCACAGGTACCAATCTGAGGCTTTGGGACAAAGATTGGATACAAGAGATGAACTAGGGTTTGAGAGGAGATGGTGCTGGTGAAGATTTTGATGGAGATTGACCCCCTCCCGATGAGAGGATCATTGGTGATGACGATGGCGATGATTTCCCCCTCCTGGAGGGATGTTTCCCCGGCAGAACAGCTCTGCCGGAGCCCTAGATTGGTTCTGCCAAGGTTCCGCCTCGTGGCGGTGGAGTTTCTTCCCGAAAGCTTGCTTATGATTTTTTCTCGGACGAAAGACTTCATATAGCAGAAGATGGGTACCGGAGGCCTGCCAGGGGCCCACGAGGCAGGGGCGCGCCCAGGGGGTAGGACGCGCCCCCACCCTCGTGGCCAGGGTGTGGGCCCCCTCTAGTACTTTCTTTCGCCAGTATTTTTTATTAATTCCAAAAATAACTTCCGTGAAGATTCAGGACTTTTGGAGCTGTGCAGAATAGGTCTCTAATATTTGTTCCTTTTCCAGCCCAGAATTCCAGCTGTCGGCATTCTCCCTCTTCATGTAAACCTTGTAAAATAAGAGAGAATAGGCATAAGTATTGTGACATAACGTGTAATAACAGCCCATAATGCAATACATATCGATATAAAAGCATGACGCAAAATGAACGTATCATGCTCCCACATCTTCAAGTGAGAAACAAACCTTCAATGAGGAATTGAGCCTAATGGTGAAGAATTTCAACAAGTTCTACAAGAGTAGAAGCAAGGAAAGAAGTTCCAAGTCAAGGTCCTACAATGACAAAAGATCTTCGAGTCGTGAACGTAATTGCTACAATTGTGGAAGACCCAGACACTACTCCCATGAGTGTAGGACTCCCTACAAAAGAAGAGAAGATTCACCCAAAAGGAGAAGTAGAAGAGAAGAATCACCACCTAGAGAAAGGAGGATTAGAGATGATCGTTATGAACGAAGAACCTCTCGTAGAAGCAAGGATTCAGGAAGGAAGGACAAATCATCAAAGTGCTACACAAAATGAACACATCAAACTCATGTTGGTGAATGGGTATCCGGCTCCGACTCCGACCATCACTCCGAGAGAAGTTATCACTCCGACTCCGAATATCCTCAAGATGAAGGTGTTGCCGGTCTAGCACTTGTGTCAACCAACTCCTACGACATATTTGATTCACCTAATGAAGGAATTGGAAGATGCTTCATGGCTAAAGGCCCAAAGGTATCACACCCCGAGTATGTTGATTTCAATAGTGATGAAGATGATTTGCTAGGTGATGATGATTTACTTGTTGACAACTCTAGTGATGAAAACTATGATGAACTTGCTATTAATCATGATAATCAAGATAAAACGAATGATGATGATAAGAAGGAGATTGAGCGTCTAACTAAAGAATTAAACACTCTTAAGTTAGCTCATGAAAATACCTTGGAAGATCATCGAGAACTTTTAAAGACTCATGAAAAGTTACGCTTTGAAAAGCTCAACCTTGAGCAAGAGCATGGGTTCTTAAAAGCAATCAATGATGATCTTTGCAAGAAAAAGTTCTTCTTACATTGCCTAGCATTTACTCTTGTCTACTTACATGCCACAAGTTAAATCTAGCAACAAGAGTAAGAAAGATTCTTCTTCTAGTAGTAACAATAATCATGATAAATCCAATGTTGTTGCTTCTAGTAGTTCTCTTGATTCCACTAATGATTCTCTTAGCCAAGTTACACTTGAGCAAGAAAATAGCTTATTGAAGGGAATTATAGAAAAAGGTGTTTACAAGAGCCTTGCCGGGAGTAAGCAATTTGAGGAAATTGTACGCAAGCAAGGAAGACACCGGAAGAATCAAGGCGTTGGTTTTGAATGAAAGTTCAATGCCAATGGAGTTGAGTGGGAAGAAGATCAATACCCCAAGACGAAGTTTGTTCCTCAACGAGAGAAGTATGATCCTACTTCTTTGCAAGGGACACAAGCTCAAGATGATCTTCTACCACAAGACCACAAGCAAAAAGGCAAGGACAAGCTTCAAGAGGAGATTGATGCAATTGAAGAAGCTCCTAAGGCCTTGGTCAAGTGGGTTCCCAAGACTACATCAAGTTCTACTATGTCAAGTACGACTACAACTCCAAGGATTCCCATCAAGATGATGTGGATCCCGAAGAAGAAGAACTAGAGAGTTCTTGAGGGTGACTCCGCCAACATACCTCACTCATATCATTTTGGCGAGGACAAGTGCAAACAACTTCCACATCTTGCACTTGTGCAAGGAGTCACAAACCCTCTTGTTGGTAAGACAAGGGACAAGGTAACCTAATGTTTTTGGGGAACGGAAAGATATCAGCCACCCAGGATGGCAGGATATACATGGTAAAAATCAGGGTCGGTTCTGGAAAGTGAAACAGAAAATCCCGTGTACAAGTGACGTGGCTAGCCCTCATTGCTTGTCGATACGACTCCCTCCCCCCGCAGCTGTCAACTCCACCGCCCTAGGGGCCCAATCAGACGCACTCCTCCCAGTTTCGTGCACCTCCCCTCCCTCCTCTGTTCTTGCCTCGCCTTCCCCTGTTCCAAGCCCGGAGCCCTCGAAAAACCCTAGTGGTGCCGCCATGGCGAACTTTCCGGTCAGGCCTTTCGCCTTCACCCCCGTCGGAGCACACATTGAGCGCGGGCCAGATCATCGTCTGCAGAGGAGCACTATGGTTGTGGATGAGCCGCCGATGAACCACGAAAGGTACGCTCTGATTGAGATCACCCCCCAGTGCCTGATCATCAGAAGAGGTATTTGTTAGAGGAAGTTTGTCGGATCATTAGGGAAGATCTGGAGTATCAGATTGAGGATGAGTTTGTCTATCCGATTGCAGTAGGCTGTGTTGCTTTTCTTGATGTTCAGAGTAGAGATGACGCCATTAGAGAGGGGCCGCATGCTTTAACTGAGGATTCTTATTTCACTTTAATCCCCCATGATGAAGGGATTAACATGAGAATGCCTGCTTTTGAGTATGAAGTTTGGATCTTGATGCTTGCTTTCCCTATGGATTACATGACTGAACATTATGTTCATAAGGCGGTTTCTCGTTTTGGTAAACTGCTGGCTTGGCCAAGACCGAACGAGAACAAAGCTAGAGTTCTTGTTAAATGTCACATCAAAGATATTGCGGAAGTTCCTCATAGTTTGCTTGTCACCAAAGTTGGATTGCGGCCGGGACTGGGTCGTTCTTGGTCCGTCCCTGCATATGTGTTGAATGGCAGAAACACAGTGCCGGGCCTGCAAGGGACTGAAGATACTCCACCACTTCTGAATGCGTCTCCGCATCCGTACACTCTGCCTTACTATACTATCATGTAGCAAGCTAGGATTAATGAGATGGAGGCCCAGCAAGCAGCTAATGAGGCTGCTTAGAATGGAAATGAGCAAGCCCAGGATCAGGTGCAAGCCAATGGATGGAATGCATGGCCAGTTTTACCACCTCTGTACACAGGTTTCAGCTTCAGAACTTACTTTGAGTACGATGGACCGCCTCTGATGGATGGTGTGCCACAAGAGCGCAACCTGGTGGACAATTTGTCTGATGCTTGGTCTGAATATTCTTATGTGGAGGATTTGGCCGACAGTTTCATCAATGGTGCTCCTTCTGCTGTTCATGCTTTTGTCAGAGCTGGAGGCTCTGTAGCTGCTATGTTCATTGCTACTGACAGTGATTTGCTTTCGTGGATGGGTGGTATGCTCAAGAGGATCTATACCCGCTCTATATTACCTGCTGTGTCTCCCAGTACAGCATGTTTCCCACTAAATCCTTTCACTGTTATTCAGTTTCAGCTTGATCGTGTGTGCATGGCTCTGCTCGCCCAAGTGAGGCCGGAAACTGATGTTTTTGGACGCATCTTCAGTTCAGTTTTTAGTGTGGGTAATGTGTTTGTTCTGTCTGCTTCGTTGGATGATTCAAACCCTAAGATGCCAGTTCTGGAGGAACCACTGCCTGCCCCCCCAGTGAGTCTGGATGTGCCTGACTGTGTGGATCATGTTGTGGACCCGACCAGACGTATGATGCTCAAGGAGCCAGCTCATGTGGACACTGTTCTTCTTCGTCGCAGTGCCCGCTCAAACAAATACGACGGGTTCAGGGTCCCTCCCATTACTGATAAGAGAGCTACAACATCCAAGGTCAAGCCTAGGAGGGATCCATCTCTTCCTGGCCTCTCCATTGGTGGCACACCTAGTGCTGGGAGACATGACAAGGTATCTGATGCTGTCCCACGTCCTACTTCTATCCATGCTATTCAGTCCATTGGGACTAATATGTGTGGTGTTCATCCGAGCCAGTTAAGCGCAGGGAAGTTGCTTGCTATCCAAGGTGGGCAGAAGAGCGATGTCACGGATCCCAATGCAGCTTAAAGCGTGGAAAGTTCTCTGCTGGAATGTCCGAGGGATCAACTCGGACAAGAAGCAGCTGGCGTTGCGTAATGCTATCAGTAGTAGTGGTTGTTCAGTTATCTGTTTGCAAGAAACTAAGCGTGCTACCTTTGATGCTGCTTTTGTTAAACTTTTCTGTCCCAAAAAATTTGGTAAGTTTGAGGTGGTGCCCTCCCAGGGGGCCTCTGGTGGTTTAATTGTGTTGTGGGACAGCTCTGTGTTCTCTGGTAGTGTGTTTTGCTCTGAATCCTTTGCTTTGGGCATTCAGTTTACTTCGATGCAAACAGCTAGGTCTTGGAAACTCATTAATGTTTATGGGCCTTGCGCTGCGTCAGGCAGAATTGCTTTCACATCATGGCTGTTTGATCTGGATATACCTGATGATGAAGACTGGTTACTCTGTGGGGATTTCAATTACATTAGAGTGCCTGATAATCGCAACAAAACGGGGGGGATGCTAATGACATGCTTACTTTTAATGATTTCATTCACTCACAGGCGCTTGTTGAGTTACCGATTAAGGGTAGGCAGTACACGTGGAGTAACATGCAGATTGATCCCTTGCTAGAACAAATTGATTGGTTCTTCACCTCGTCCAACTGGACTTCTAATTATCCCAACACCACAGTGGGTCCCCTTCCCAAACCAGTGTCTGATCATACTCCATGTATGATTTCGATTGAAACTTCGGTCCCTAAGAGTAAGGTGTTTAGGTTTGAAAACTTCTGGATATCCCACCCAGGATTCTTTGATCTGGTGCAATCCACCTGGGAGAAATACTGCTATGCACCAAACTCGGCTAAACTGTTGTGCAAGAAGTTTAAGAACTTAAGATATGCTCTTAAACGGTGGAGTAAACAGATTTCTCGTTTGAATCTGTGTATCGATAACTCCAACTGGGCTCTTCTGGAACTTGACAATATCGAAGACAAAAGACCTCTCACAATACCGGAAGCCAACTTTAGGTTGATTCTCAAAAACCATCTAGTTACCCTCCTTGGTTACAAATGAGAATATTGGAAAAAGAGGTACACGGTCCGTTGGTTTACTTGTGGAGGTGATAACACCAAATTCTTTCATTCTGCTGCGTCCGAAAGATACCGTAAAAACTCCATAGCTTCGCTTAAACTTCAGGATGGTACGATAGTGACTGACCATCTAGGTAAAGCAAAAGAACTGTTTGACACTTATTGGGAGAGATTGGGCAAGAAAGGAGAGTACGAAATGAAGTTTGATCTGTCTAGAATCATTAAAAAGGTGGAGGGCCTGGAGGAGCTAACCACACCATTCACACATGATGAGATTGACAGAGTCGTTCGCGAGATGCCATCGGATAGAGCACCTGGTCCCGATGGATTCAATGGCTGCTTTCTGAAATCATGTTGGCACATTATCAAAGAAGATTTCTATAAGCTGTGCAAAGATTTCTATGAAGGTGTCATTGATCTTCAGAGCCTAAACTCGGGATTTATAACACTCATCCCAAAAACCCAGTCACTGGAGACTGCTAATGACTTCAGGCCCATCACGTTACTTAATTGTTGTCTGAAGCTGATAACTAAGTTGCTGGCTAACCGCTTGCAGAAACTTGTGCTCAAGATCATTCATCGGAACCAGTACGGATTCCTCAAAGGGAGATCGATCCAGGACTGCTTGGCCTGGGTGTTTGAGTACATTCACCAATGCCAAGCATCGGGGAGAGCCTGTTGTATCCTGAAGCTAGACTTCATGAAGGCATTCGATACCATCCAGCATGAACCGATGATTGAGATCATGCGGCATATGGGTTTTGATGAGAAGTGGTTGGGGTGGATCAAATGTATCTTTTCCTCCGGAAGCTCTTCGGTGTTGCTTAATGGAACCCCAGGAAAACAGTTTGACTGCCTTTGTGGGGTGCGACAGGGAGATCCACTATCACCTTTGATCTTTGTTCTCGCAGCGAACCTTTTACAGTCAGCGATCAATGATGCCAGTCGGACAGGTTTGCTGCATTTACCCCTGCCCACTTCTGACAGTAACTATCCTGTAATTCAGTATGCTGACGACACGATCGTTGTGCTCCCTGCTTGTACCTCACAAGCGCAAGTGTTGAAATCTATCCTGGTTGATTATGTGAAGTCGGTGGGCCTTAAGATCAACTTTCACAAGTCGACATTGGTTCCCATCAATACTGATCCGATGCAGGCGGAGGAAATTGCAGCCATTTTTGGCTGCTCCATTGGCAACATGCCGTTTACGTACCTGGGCCTGCCCATGGGCACCACGCGCCCGAGCGTGACCGACCTGATGCCGCTGGTGACCTCGGTTCAGAGGAGGGTCCCAGCAGCAGCTTCGCTCCTGGATTACGGCTCCAAGCTAACACTGCTCAATTCGGTGGTCACCTCTCTGGATATTTATGCCATGTGTTCCATCAAGATAAACCCAAAGATAATCGAGCACCTTGATAAGCTGCGCAGGTCATGTCTATGGGTGAGAAAGTCGGATGATGGGTATAGGGGCAGCTCGCTGGCAGCATGGCGTTTGGTGTGCAAACCCAAGAGCAAGGGCGGGCTGGGGATCATTGATCTTAAGACCCAAAACCAAGGGCTACTGTTGAAACATCTTCACAAGTTCTATAACAAATATGATGTTCCTTGGGTAAGCTTAGTTTGGGACACCTACTATGTGGGCAAAATACCGCATGCCTCTGATCCGTGTGGATCTTTCTGGTGGAGAGACCTCATGCAACTATCCGATATATATATAGAGGGGTCACAAAATCGGAGGTATTGGCAGGGGACACGATCCTGTTTTGGAAAGATAAATGGAATACTGAGATTTTTCAAGACAAGTACCCGAGAGCCTTTTCCTTTGCCAAGGAGCCAGATATATCAGTGAGGCATCTCTTGTCCTCTGAGATATTGGGTGATGTGTTCCACCTGGCTCTATCTTTGGAGGCTAGGAATGAGGTTGCTGGACTGCAGTCAGAGACCTTGGATACCTCAATGACTGATGACAAGGATGTGTGGTCTTGTGTTTGGGGGGGTGGTGAATTTCGATCCTCAAAATACTATGCCCTTTTAGCCAGATACAAGTTGATGAGGTTTTTGGCTGGATCTGGAAAACCAAATGTACAATGCAATGGAAGGTGTTCTTGTGGTTGCTGTTGGCTGACAGGTTGAACACTAGAAATATGCTCCGGAGAAGACACTTCAGAGTCCAAAATGATGACTGCAACTGCCTACTCTGCCACCATCCGCCTGAGGAAGATATTGTTCACCTCTTATTCACCTGCCCCTTCAGTCAGAGATGCTGGGATGCTTTGGGGATACAATGGCCAAATGACACTGACTGGTTCAGAATGCTGCATGAGGGCAAGGTCAGATGGGCAAGGCCGATGTTCTTAGGAGTTTTTGCAGTGGCAGCCTGGGTGATCTGGAAAGATAGGAATGATAAACACTTCAGAGGAATTCAACCTTCATTTGAATCTTGGAGGAGTAGATTCAAGCAGGACTTTGCCATGCTGGTTCATCGATCAAAGCAAGAGCAGGGCCATTACATTCTATCAATAGTTAGCTTGCTTTGATTTCACCTTCTGTTTGCGTTAGGATATTTATCTAACCCCCCCTATGTAACTTGTACAGTGCTGGACACTCTAACCCCCCCTAATTTTGTGTTATTAATATAAAAGGCAGTGAGAGAATCTCACTGTCATCAGTTCTCAAAAAAGGTAACCTAATGTTTTCATGGACACCACCTTGTGTGTACATCACTCTATGTCTATGGATATCCTTGTTTGTTCCTTGTGGGACTAACCCGTGTAGGTATTGAAAGTGCAACCCACTCCAATGGATTGCTCCGAATGATCTACATCAACATTAAGCATCCACATCTTCAACATCTACATGAAGTCATCATCGACAAAACCCAAGGTTAGTTCATCCCTCTTAGGGGGGATATCACATCTAGGGGGAGCTTTACTCTAATCAATTGAGCTAAATCAACTCTAATGATGTGAACATGATGTCTACTACACAACCTTCTTCTTGTATATGTTGTTGGGCCTCCAAGTGCAGAGGTTTGTAGGATAGTAGCAAATTTCCCTCAAGTGGATGACCTAAGGTTTATCAATCTGTGGGAGGCGTAGGATGAAGATGGTCTCTCTCAAACAACCCTGCAACCAAATAACAAAGAGTCTCTTGTGTCCCCAACACACCCAATACAATGTTAAATCGTATAGGTGCACTAGTTCGGCGAAGAGATGGTGATACAAGTGCAATATGGATGGTAGATATAGGTTTTTGTAATCTGAAAATATAAAAACAGCAAGGTAACTAATGATAAAAGTGAGCACAAACGGTATTGCAATGCTAGGTAACAAGGCCTAGGGTTCATACTTTCACTAGTGCAAGTTCTCTCAACAATAATAACACAATTGGATCATATAACTATCCCTCAACATGCAACAAAGAGTCACTCCAAAGTCACTAATAGCAGAGAACAAACGAAGAGATTATTGTAGGGTACGAAACCACCTCAAAGTTATTCTTTCTGATCGATCTATTCAAGAGTCCGTAGTAAAATAACACAAAGCTATTCTTTCCGTTCGATCTATCATAGAGTTCGTACTAGAATAACACCTTAAGACACAAATCAACCAAAACCCTAATGTCACCTAGATACTCCAATGTCACCTCAAGTATCCGTGGGTATGATTATACGATATGCATCACACAATCTCAGATTCATCTATTCAATCCAACACAAAGTACTTCAAAGAGTGCCCCAAAGTTTCTACCGGAGAGTCAAGACAAATATGTGTGCCAACCCCTATGCATAAGTTCACGAGGTCACGGAACCTGCAAGTTGATCACCAAAACGTACATCAAGTAGATCACGTGATATCCCATTGTCAGCACAGATAAGCACATGCAAGACATACATCAAGTGTTCTCAAATCCTTAAAGACTCAATCCAATAAGATAACTTCAAAGGGAAAAACTCAATCCATTACAAGAGAGTAGAGGGGGAGAAACATCATAAGGTCCAACTATAATAGCAAAGCTCACGATACATCAAGATCGTAACACCTCAAGAACACGAGAGAGAGAGAGAGAGAGAGATCAAACACATAGCTACTGGTACATACCCCCAGCCTCGAGGGTGAACTACTCCCTTCTCGTCATGGAGAGCACCGGGCTGATGAAGATGGCCACCGGTGATGGATCCCCCCTCCGGCAGGGTGCCGGAACAAGGTCCCGATTGGTTTTTGGTGGCTACAGAGGCTTGCGGCAGCGGAACTCCCGATCTAGGTTATGTTCTGGAGGTTTCAGTATATATAAGAGGTTTTGGTGTCGAGAACAAGTCAAGGGGGTCTCCAGGCTGTCCACGAGGTAGGGAGGCGCGCCCAGGGGGGTGGGCGCGCCCCCACCCTCGTGGGCAGCCCGGGACTCTTTTGGTCCAAAAATAAGTTCCGTGAAGTTTCAGGTCAATTGGACTCCGTTTGGTTTTCCTTTTCTGTGATACTCAAAAACAAGGAAAAAACAGAAACTGGCACTGGGCTCTAGGTTAATAGGTTAGTCCCAAAAATCATATAAAATAGCATATAAAACATCCTAGATGGATAATATAATAGTATGGAACAATCAAAAATTATAGATACGTTGGAGACGTATCAGAACACAATAATGCTTTATGTAAAAGTGGTAACCCCACTTGTGCTTAAACGATGAGTATGACCTATGATCAAATGTTCTCATTTGACTCCTAAGTCAATATACTCATATATAGATGACCTAGTCATCGCCAATTGCTTGATAGATGCTAGAGTGTTTGTGCATGCTTTGTCACATGTTTCATTTGCCATTTTATTGTGTGAGCATGCTGATTGCATATTTTACTCATTCGAGGACATCCATTTGTTGCTTTGATTGTTTGGCTTTTTCTCTTTTGCCAAATGGATGGACAAGAATGCCTAAGAACTCCCTCTAGCTATCTATGCTTTTCTCGTCTCAAACTCTATTCATGCTACATCACAAAGTTTGATCAAGTCAGATTCGAACCACTCTGTGTGAGGAGCACTCGGAGTCCCCGATTCGTCATAGGCTTAAACTTCCAAAACCTCTTTGTGCATTTCGGTATGACCGAGTCATCCACTTTGGTTACATCGAGTTCACTAAGTTGATCTAGGTTTTCCATCTCGGTGCAACCGATTTGAACCTTTCGGTCACACCGAGTTGCAGTAACCGCTTGCGATTCTGCATCTCAGTGCCACCGAGTTGTTCCACTCGGTCACACCGACAGGGTCGGGATATATATATCCACGGGTGAGATTTTGGGAATTTCTTCAAAAGCCCTCAGCCCGCGCGTATCCTGTTCTGCCTCCTCGGGTCTCCGGATCGTCTCCTCGCCGCCAGCAACCTCCCGCCGCTGGTTTCCGTCGCCGTCAACGGAATTCTGCTCCGCCGTTGTCGCCGTAGCGAACTCCCGCCGAACTAGGGTATGCCTTCGATACTTTGTGCTATTTCCTTACTCCGATTCCTAGCACATTGTTTTGCCATGATCATTACCACGTATGAAAACAATCTATCCAGAGAAAACATCCTTTAGGTTAGGTTTGATTCGGAAATTTAGGGTTAGGTTTCCGCCGAACTCATCTTAGACCGACCGAGTTGTAGAAATCGGTCTCACCGATTTGTCTTAGGCCATTGCACATGCGCTTTTCGGCCTGACCGAAAATTGCAAATCGGTGTGACCGAGTTCAACTCTCTGTGAAACCCTAGCAATCTCGAAGCCACCGAACTGTGACTCGGTCTGACCGAGTTCACTAGTTTAGGTTCCAAAAGTTGCTTCGGTATCACCGAGTTTAACAAATTGGTAGCTCCGAAATGCTTTCTATGGAGAACTAAAACTAAGTTTTTGACTCATCTGTTTTGCAAAAACTCTGCACTTTGTGATGCTCATCTATTCTACCTCATCTATATCTATTCACAGGGTTTGCTGTCAGTTTGCTTGCCAAGATGTCTGACCAGAGTGACAGCCAGAACAGAACTGAAGAGCAAGTGCAAATGAGTGACGGCACTAGTCCCTCAAGAAGCTATGATAAGGGCAGCAGGAGCACACGAAGTAACTTGCCCAAAGCAGCCACCAGATCAAGGAAGAAGAGAACCTCAGATTATGAGGATGAGGATTATGTGGCTGTTGAAGAAGAAGTGAGCTCAAAGAAGAAAGTCTTGAAGAAGGAGTATGCCACAACTGCTGCAACCAAGCCAGGGTTGAACAAGAAGGCACCAGCAAAAAGAGTTCCTATGTCTAAGGTTAGAGCCTCCACTCAAGAAAATATGGAGTTCACTCTTGAACCTAAAGAGGCTGGAGATGGCAAGAAGAGGAAGGAGAGGGTCAAGAAGACCACTGCTAGAGTCATTGGGAGATCCTCTATGTTTAGAGATCCTGATGAAGAAGAGGAAGAGGAAGAGGATGCTGCACCAGCACCCAAGCCTCAGAAACTCATGGGAGATGCTATCAAGTCAGGGGCTGCTCCATCAAAGCCCAAAACGGCTCCCAAAGCAACAGCTCAAGCTCAGAAGCCTTCTAAGCCAAAGAGAAGCACCAGAAACATTCCTGCAGAAGAGAAGAACAAGGCCCCAGTTCTTGAAGTTGAAGAAGAGCATGATGAAGCCCAAGTGTTGAGAAAACTGAAACCAAAGATTCCAGACCACAATGACACTCATCCAGTGGCTGAGGACATGCACATCGGGAAAGATGCAGGACTGAGATTGTGGAGACAGTCTGATCCATATGCTTTGAGGAAGAGGACTGTAGTGGACTACAGGTTCCACACCAAAGAACAACAAGATTTCTATGAGACTATTCTACTTGACAAGAAGCCAATTGTCTGTGATATGAAGTGGGTTGATTGGGCATTCATTGATGAGAATGAAGATCACTTCCCAGGAGTACATGAAAGCTTCAAAGCTTGTGGAGTTGACAAGTTTGTTGGACAGAAGCTCACAAAATGGAATGATGAGCTCATTATGCAGTTTTACTCCACTGCTCATTTCTATCCAGATGGAAGGATAGTGTGGATGTCTGAAGGTACAAGGTACCAGTTAACTGTTGAAGAATGGGCCAAGTTGATTAATGCCCCAGAAGAACATGAGGATGATTTGGATGTGTATGCCAACAAGAAGAAAGACCACAACTCTATGGCAAATATGTACAAAGAGATCCCACATAAAGCTTTGGACACACATAAGTTTGGATCTGTACATATTTGTTGTCTGGTCTGCCTACAATCAACACCATCCTAAGGCATACATTGTTACCCAAATCTGGAGATCACAATATGATTAGAGGACATTCCATCAACTTGTTGCGGATCTTTGATGTACCACAAAAATTCAAGGTCATGAGTCTGATTGTGGAGACAATCAAGAAGACAGCTGCTGACCAGAAAAGATCTTGTGGGTATGCTCCACACATTCAGGTGCTCATCAACTCAAAGATGGGCACATGTACTTACTTGTTGGACAAGGATCATTTACCCTTGCACCCAGATTTTGAAGATAACACAGTGGTGATGAATGAGGATGAACCTTCATCAGTGCAAGCACAAGAAAAGAGAGCTAAGGCAAAGGCAGAGAAAGTTGCAAAGATGCCAAGTATTGAGGAGGCATCTGAAGTGTTCCTGAAGAGCAAACAAGATCAACTAGCCTATCTGATTCAAGCTACATTGAGGATTGAGAAGGGCTTGGCCACCCTGACTCAGAATCAGGAGAGCTTGGAGAGGATCATATAGACCAAGTTTTATGATCTTGATCTGAAGGTCACTGAGATTCAGACAGCAGTTGAGCAGCTCTAGGAGGAAGCAGAGGAGAAGAGAGGACAAGGTACTACAGATGCTTTTCAGCGAGTGCCAAGAGGTCAGAGGTCAGCTGCAGTGCCAGTGCCAGATACAAGAGCTACTTCATCTGCACCAGCAGCAACAGCTTCAGTTCCACCTCCAGCAGCCACTCCATTAGCTCCAACTACATCAACTGATGACTTCATCCTTGGAGTTCTCTCTACACCACCTCCCAAAGACCAAGCCTGAGAGACGCATAGCACTATGCATTTTCGAACTTTTTGGTAACTAGTTGCCAAAGGGGGGGAAATGTATAGATCATAGGCTTCGAGAGAGAGTGTTTTGCTTCTTTGTATCTCTTGCTATTTGGTTGAACTTTATTGTGTGCTTGTTTGATACTCTATGTCCTTGTGTGAGATACTTGTATGATCATGTGTTTGATCATATGCTACTTTAATGCTTGCTTGGATGATATTATCTCTTATATCCCATATATGATCATTCACTTTGCTTGGTGATGAGTGCATGCTTTTAATTTCTATCATTTTGAGCGCTCCACCAAGATGTATGTGACATGGAAGAGTAACCCATGATCCTAATCGATTGTACATTTGCATTCAAAAGCAAATTTTAAATAATGCACAAATTGAGGGGGAGCTCTTGCTTATCACATATGTCTCAAAGCGACGATGTATTTCAATCTTATTATCATTTGTCGAAGCTTTGATCTATATGTTGTCATCAATTACCAAAAAGGGGGAGATTGAAAGTGCAACTATCCCTGGGTGGTTTTGTTAATTATTAACAACATATAGCTCATTGAGCTAATGCTATTTCAAGATAAATATTTCAGGAAAGTTCAATGATTGGCATGGCATGGATTAGGAATGTGGACCCCTCAAAATGCTAAGGACACATATTGGCTCAAGCTCAAGACTCTACATTTTACTTTTAGTGATCCAAGATCACATTGAGTCCATAGGAAAAGCCAATACTATTAAAAGGGGATGAGGTGTTGCTTAATGGCTTGCTTGCTCAAAATGCTTAGTGACATGCTCCAAAAGCCTCAACCACTTTCTCATATCCACAAGCAAAATTCAAACTCGGCCCCACCGAAATATTCTATCCGGCGCCACTGAATTCACTTGACATAGCCACTGCCACAAACCCTAGTCACTTCGGTGTCACCGATAGGGATCTCGGTCTCACCGAGATGGGATTGCAAACTCTCTGTTTCCCTTTGTAACGTTTCGGTCCAACCGAGATGAGCGATCGGTCCCACCGAGTTCGCAATGCAAACTCTCTGTTTCCCCTTCGTAACGTTTCGGTCTCACCGAGATGAGCGAATTGGTCCCATCGAGTTTGCCTGACCAACTCTCTGGTTAGCTTATTACCAAAGTCGGTCTCACCGAGTTTGTGCAATCGGTCTCACCGAGATTACGTTATGCCCTAACCCTAATGAGATCGGTCCCACCGAGTTGACATATCTGTCCCACCGAAAAGCCTAACGTTCACATTTTGAACTAAATCGGTCTGACCGAGTTTTCTGATTCGGTCCCACCGAGTTTGGTGAATTGTGTGTAACGGTTAGATTTTGTGTGGAGGCTATATATACCCCTCCACCCTTCCTTCATTCAAGAGGAGAGCCATCAGAACATGCCTACACTTCCAGCATACATTTTCTGAGAGAGAACCACCTACTCATGTGTTGAGGTCAAGATATTCCATTCCAACCACATAAATCTTGATCTCTAGCCTTCCCCAAGTTGCTTTCCACTCAAATCATCTTTCCACCAAATCCAAATCTGTGAGGGAGAGTTGAGTGTTGGGGAGACTATCATTTGAAGCAGAAGAGCAAGGATTTCATCATCAACACACCATCTATTACCTTTTGGAGAGTGGTGTCTTCTAGATTGGTTAGGTGTCACTTGGGAGCCTCCGTCAAGATTGTGGAGTTGAACCAAGGAGTTTGTACGGGCAAGGAGATCGCCTACTTCGTGAAGATCTACCCTAGTGAGGCAAGTCCTTCGTGGGCGATGGCCATGGTGGGATAGACAAGGTTGCTTCTTCGTGGACCCTTCATGGGTGGAGCCCTCCGTGGACTCGCGCAACCGTTACCCTTCGTGGGTTGAAGTCTCCATCAACGTGGATGTATGATAGCACCACCTATCGGAACCATGCCAAAAATCTCCGTGTCTACATTGCGTTTGCTCCCTCCAAACTCCTCCCTTTACCTTCATGTGCAATGTTTTACATTCCGCTGCTATACTCTTAGACTTGCATGTGTAGGTTGATTGCTTGACTTGTGCTAAGTTGTTAAAATCTGCCAAGACTTAAAATTGGGAAAAGGCTAGATTTTTATTTGGTCAAGTAGTCTAATCACCCCCCTCTAGACATACTTTCGATCGTACACAAAGAGAAAGGTATAACACTAACACCGGCTCCAAGATCACATAAAGCAGTTTTAACATAGTTTCTTTTAATGGAGCATGGTATAGTTGGTACACCTGGATCTCCAAGTTTCTTTGGTATTCCACCCTTAAAAGTATAATTAGCAAGCATGGTGGAAATTCCAGCTTCCGGTATCTTGGTTTTATTAGTAATAATATCTTTCATATACTTAGCATAAGGAGGTATTTTAAGCATATCAGTCAAACGCATACACAAAAAGATAGGTCTAATCATTTTAGCAAAACGCTCAAAATCCTCATCATCCTTTTTCTTGGATGGCTTAGGAGGAAAGGGCATGGGTTTCTGAACCCATGGTTCTCTTTCTTTACCATGCTTTCTAGCAACAAAATCTCTCTTATCATAACGTTGATTCTTTGATTGTGGGTTATCAAGATCAACAGCAGGTTCAATCTCTACATCATTATCATTACTAGGTTGAGCATCAACATGAACATCATTATTAACATTATCACTAGGTTCATGTTCATCACCAGATTGTGTCTCAACATCAGAAATAGAAATATCATTGGGATTCTCAGGTATACCTATAGCAGGTTCACTAGCATGCAAAGTCCTATCAGTTTTCTTTTTCTTTTTAGAACGAGGACTAGGTGCATCAGTATTGGTTCTTTGAGAATCCCGCTCGACTCTCTTAGGATGGCCCTCAGAATACAAAGGTTCCTGGGTCATTTTACCACCTCTAGTCATAACCCTAACAACATTATCACTATTCTTACTATTCAACTCATTAAGCAAATCATCCTGAGCTTTAAGTACTTGTTCTACTTGAGTTGTAACCATGGAAGCATGTTTACTAATAAGCTTAAGCTCATTAACAATTCTACTCATATAATCACCAGGTGGTCAAGCATGTAAGCATTACGTTTCAATTGTCTACTAACATAAGCATTGAAGTTCTCTTGTTTAACAATAAAATTATAAAACCCATCCAAGCATTGTCTAGCAGACTTATTATGAGGAATATCACCTTCATCAAATCTACGGAGAGGGTCTACCTCTACTACCTATGTCGGGTTATCAAGACCATGTATTTCTTCAATAGGTGGTAGATTCTTAACATCTTCAGCTTTAATACCTTTTTCTTTCATAGATTTCTTTGCCTCTTGCATATCTTTAGGACTGAGAAATAGAATACCCCTTTTCTTCGGAGTTGGCTTTGGAGTTGGTTCAGGAAGTGTCGAATCATTTTCATTACTCAATGTATTATTTAATAGCAATTCAGCTTGCTCAGCAGTTCTTTCCCTGAAAAAACAACCAGCACAACTATCCATGTGGTCTCTGGAAGCATCGGTTAGTCCATTATAAAAGATATCAAGTATTTCATTTTTCTTTTTTTTTTTGGGTAAAGGGAGATTTCATTACTCAAGGAGGCATATCCGCCTTCGAAAGGTTTACAACAAAGTCCAGCCCCGAGCACAGCCAAACTGCAGTGCAGGGTGTAGCACGTCCATACGCGGCAAGCGCATGACTAACCTTATTCTGCGAGCGACTAATAAGAGTAAAAGAAATCTCCCTACGAGCATCTTGTGCTAGTCTTCGAATCTCCTCAATGAGCACACGGTACTGCGATCTATCTCCAGTACGTGCTAGCAGCATAGACACCGCTTCTGCACAGTCGAGCTCAACCATAATGGGCAGGTTCGTACGGTAAAGCGCAAGCTCCAGGCCCTCTCTGCACGCAGCCAGCTCTGCCTCAAGGCCATTATCGCATGTAAGGAGCTGTCTACAAGCAGTATAGATGATGTTGCCTCTATCATCACGAAGAATCATACCACCCCCTGCCTCTCCGGTTGGAGGGACATGGCTGCCATCTGTATTGAGCTTAGCCCACCCCGGTGGAGGAGGGGTCCAGTGCAACTCCGGCTTGGGCACTTCCTTTGTGTGTATAACCGGGAGGCTATCTTGCACTACCATTTTCCCTTTCTCCAAGTCGCCATGAGGGTGTTGATGGATACAAAGCAGAGAGGTGATGTACCCATGGAGGAAACGGCGAGATGCTTCTGTCGGGGGCGGGCGCCTTATCATGTGTGATCTCATTCCGCACATACCAAGTTCTCCACATGGTCATAAGGATAACCATACGCGCCGTTTCTGTCAGCGACTCAAGGAGGGAGAGCAGCCACTCCGGACCATTGTTGCATATAGTATCCACCTCCGGGATTGGCCAATCCAAGGCCATGGCATGCCACAGTTCGCGAGCCAATGGGCACCTGCAGAACGCATGGAACCCATCCTCACGTTCCATACCACATAGGGGGCATATGTCAGTAAGCTCGAGATGGCGAGAAAATTTGTTGGCCCAAGTAGCAAGCGAGTTGGACACAACTCTCCAAGCAAACACGCGTACCTTAGGGGGAGCAGGGCACCCCCATATGATCTTCCAGATGGCGCGATGACCATCCGGTGCCCTGCTCGTGGCCGTCACCGATGAACGTTCGCGCTCGTCCATGGCAAGGCGGTAGGCGGAGCGAACGGTAAATATACCATTCTTCTCCGGGCTCCAGGCGATCATGGCGTTGGTGATGCGGGTCGACGTGCGGATGTTGGTGATGGTATGCACGTCCGCCGGTAGGAAGTGGCGTTGTAGGAGGTCTAGCCGCCAAGCACCAGATGCATCCAGGAGCTCTGCCACTCGTCGAAGCCTGCATGTTCCTTGCTGCGTGATCGGGCGCCCAGTCGGCTGCGTGGGCAGCCAACGGTCCCGCCAGATCCTGATGCTTTGTCCGTCCCCCACGCGCCAGACTAGGCCCTTTTTCAAGAGCTCAAGCCCATACTGGATGGCCTGCCAAGTGGGGGATGCATTCCCGGGGAAGACCGTGCCCTCAGGACGCCCCTCTGGGTAGTATTTGGCTTTCAGTACCTGCGCACATAAACTGTTAGGATTGATTAAGAGCCTCCAGGACTGTCTGGCAAGGAGGGCTTGGTTAAAGAGACAGAAGTCTCTAAACCCTAGCCCGCCCTTCATTTTTTGTTGTTGAATCTTTGGCCACGCAGTCCAGTGTGTTTTACGTTTGCCCTCTATAGAGCCCCACCAAAAATTACGGACCATCCTATTTAGATCATCGCAGACTGACATCGGTAGCTTGAAAACACCCATGATATATGTAGGGATCGCCTGTGCAACTGCTTTAATCATGGTTTCTTTGCCGCCAAGGGAGAATGTGTCACCCCAAGCAATAATCCTTTTCAGAAGGCGAGACTGCAAATTCTGAAATTTACCTTTGTTCATACGACCATCTGGGGTAGGGAGGCCTAGATATTTCTCCTCAAACGTGTCCAAGTTCACATGCAAAATAGACCGGATCCTCTCCTGTTTGGTGGCGGGGCATGAATTACCAAACAAGAGGCTGCACTTGGCCGGATTTATATACTGCCCTGTAGCACGCTCATATGAGTGTAGCACTTCGCACACTTTAGTTACTTGTTCCTCGACTGCTTTAAAAAATAGCAATATATCATCTGCAAACAACAAATGAGAGATGCCCGGCGCTCTACGACAAACTTTCAATGGAGTTAAGTCTCCTTTCATCTCGCCCTCCTTTAACAATGCAGAGAGACCGTCAGCCACAAAGAGGAACAAAAAACGGGGAGAGAGGATCACCTTGCCGAAGTCCACACGATGGTGCGAACGAGTCCAAGAGGGTTCCATTAAATTTAACTGTGTATCTCACCGAGGTGACGCATGTCATGATCCAGTCCACCCAACGGCAAGCAAAACCCAACTTTATCATCATTCGCTCCAAGAAGATCCAATCCACCCTATCATATGCTTTGGATAGGTCAAGTTTATAGGCACAAAAACTGTTTTCCGGCTTCTTCTCCTGCTGAATAGAATAAATGCACTCAAAGGCCACCAATGCATTACCAGTAATCATCTGCCCAGGGACGAAGGCACTCTGCTCTGGCGAAATAATTTCATCCAAAATGGGGCGGAGCCGGTTAACCAAACATTTAGCCACAACCTTGTAAATGACATTGCACAAGCTTATTGGTCTGTATTCTGTCAGCCGCTCTGGTTTGTCTACCTTCGGGATAAGAACAATGGAAGTGTCGTTGACCCCCTCAGGCATTCTTCCAGAACTGAAAAACTCCTTCACCCCTGCAATAACCTGCTCTCGCATGACATCCCAGTTCCTCTGGAAAAACCGTGCGGGAAATCCATCCGGCCCCGACGCTTTGAGAGGTCCAATCTGAAAAAGAGCGTCTGATATCTCCTTATCCGTGAAGTCTGCACACAGACCATCATTCATGTTGTCAGTCACACGAGTATTAATCAAATCAATTACCGGGTCCGCACAGAGTGTAGTGTCGGCTGTAAAAAGCTTAGTGAAGTACGATGTTGCCATGGACGCCTTAATATTGTGGTCCGTCTGGACCACTCCTGCCTCGTCCACAAGCGACTTAATGCGGTTTTTTCGAGCCCGCCACACCGCTTTCCGATGGAAGAACCGTGTGTTTCTGTCGCCCTCCTTGAGCCAGGCAACCCAGGATCTCTGCATCCAAAGCATCTCTTCCCTATACAGAAGCTCGTTCATCCTGTCAGTGGCCTCCCGAATCTCCTTCCTGTCTGCATTCATAGACATAAGCTCTTCCAGGCGGGTACGAGATTTGTTAATTTCTTTAATAACATTACCAAACTTTTTACGGCTCCAGTCCTACAATTTTTTCATCATAGTACCCAGGCCGACCGCAATATCACCCAGGTTAAGCAATGAACCCAAATCTATCCAAGTATTCATAATTACCTCAGGGAGGGACGGATCCCTCTCCCACATCACCTCATATTGCCGGCAGCGCCTGCCAGACTGCTGCACGGGCTCCTCCAGAACGCATCATAGCAGGATGGCAAAGTGGTCTGAACTCGGCGCCACAAGGTCTGCACCTTGGCCTTAGAGAACATGTCACGCCAAGTGTTGTTAGCCACGGCACGATCAAGTCGAACTTTAACATTTGCCCGACCTGCACGACGGTTATCATAAGTGTAAGGCAGGCCTGCAAAACCAAGATCACCCAAACCACAAACCTCAAGAACATCACGAAAATCAATCATCTGACCTGCCGAGCGTGGCATTTCGGAGAAATGCTCGAAGCTCCACATGGCCTCGTTAAAGTCACCAGCCACTACCCAAGGCATGTCAGCTTGCTGGTGAAGATCACGGAGGAGGGACCACATGTGATGACGGTCCTCCGTCCGTGGCTCACCGTAGACGCAGGTCAGCCTCCAGGGTGGCTCACCCGCCGACGCAGTCACATATGCATCAATATATCTTTCATTAATATCTTTTACATCAACGATCAACGACTCATGCCAGTACAAAGCAAGACCACCACTACGACCAACGCTATCACAAGCATCAAAACCACTTAAGCCTAACCTAGCACGGTACCTCTTCATTTTATTTTTTGGCTGCCTAGTTTCACAAAGAAAAACGATACTAGAGGAATGAGTCTGGACTAGACTCACGATATCATGAACTGTCCGGGGGTTCCCCCCCGGTAGTTCCAACTTAAAATATTCATTGCTCTTGACAGGGCTCTTTTGGCCCCGTCAGTTCACCGACGGCCCCTGGGTCGGTTGCCTCCATAGTGCTCGCCTCCATCTGCGTCTCCTGGCTCGTGGACGCCCCTCCATCCACAGCATGTATGTCTTGTCCGCCCTCCGTTCTTCTTTTTTTGGGTGTACGTGCATATATGTTGGTTGCTGTAGCTGCATGTTGTTCCTCAGCCATACCCTTGTTGCAACCTAACTTGGACTTCCTTAGTTCAGCCAACAACTTATCAACAGCTGGGTTGCCCGTTGCATGTTCAGCAACATACTCCTCCGCCGCACCCGCCGTCTTCATCTGGTTCCCAAACGCCAGTGTTTGCAGCCGCGGATTGAGGCACCCAGCAGCCGTGGATCGACCGTCGGAAGGCTTCGGGCGAGCAGCATCCATGGAGGGAGCCCTATGTGCGCCCCCACCGACCTCCGGGTTCACCTCGGCCACCAGCGACTCCTTGCCGGCCTCGTGTGCAGACGACGACGACATCCCAGCAGACTGCGGCGGCGTAGACGCGTGGAGTTTGCGATCAGGCGGCTTGCGTGGTTCCTTGTGTAGTCCCTCCATAGCCCTAGATGAGTTTTTGTAGGAAGAAGAAGAATTCCTTTCCTTGCGGCTGGGGTTAGGGCGTCAATGATCCTCCTCGTGCCGTGATTCAGCAGGACTCCACCCCTCGTACTCCAAGACGTATGCGGGATCGTAGCACCTTGGGGAGCCGTGCGATCGATCAGCGGACTCAGCCGTGGCTGTTCCGACGCCCAGCCTAGACTGAGACATGGAGGAAAGGCCACACACAGCTGGCACGGTGGCCGGCGGTGGTGGCTGCGGGGCGGTCACCTCCAGATCGCCAAGCGCGAGAAACCCTAGCGAAGAGGTGGCTGGAACGCTAGGCACCGAGGGGCCAAGCGATCGGTCTGCGGACATCGCCGCTGTTGTTCTGACGGCCAGCCTGGGCTTGGACGCGGAAGGGAGGCCGCACACAGCGGGCGCGGCGGCCGGCGGTGGCGATGGCGAGGCTATCGCCTCCAGATCGCCTAACATCTTAGCGCCTCTCATTTGCCCAACAGTTTTAGCTGCTTAGTCAATTATTTTCATTAGTCAACATATTATTCAATAGCAATTCAGCTTGATCAACTGTTCTGTCCCTGAAAACACAACCAGCACAACTATCCAGGTGGTCTCTGGAAGCATCAGTTAGTCCATTATAAAAGATATCAAGTATTTCATTTTTCTTGAGAGGATGATCAGGCAAAGCATTAAGTAATTGGAGAAGCCTCCCCCAAGCTTGTGGGAGACTCTCTTCTTCAGATTGCACAAAATTAAATATTTCCTTTAAAGCAGCTTGTTTCTTATGAGTGGGGAAATATTTTGCAGAGAAGTAATAAATCATATCCCGGGGACTACACACACAACCAGGAGCAAGAGAATTAAACCATAACTTAGCATCACCCTTTAATGAAAAAGGAAACAATTTGAGAATACAGTAATAGCGAATTTTTGCCTCATGAGCAAATAGGGTGGCTATATCATTCAATTTAGTAAGATGTGCCACAACAACTTCAGATTCATAACCATGAAAAGGATCAGATTCAACCAAAGTAATTAACTCAGGATCATAGAGAATTCATAATCCTTATCAGTAACAAAGATAGGTGAAGTAGCAAAAGCGGGATCATATTTCATTCTAGCATTCAAGGATTTTTCTTCCAGCTTAGCTAACAATTTCTTAAGATCTTCTCTATCATTGCAAGCAAAGAAGTCTCTAGCAGTTTCTTCATCCATAACATAACCCTCAGGAAAACCAGGCAATTCATATCTAGGGGGAGAATCATAATCGTCATTTTCAATAATATCATCAGTCTTAGTAATTTCGTTCTCTCTAACCCTAGCAAGTTGTTCATCAAGAAATTCACCTAGTGGCACAGTATTATCAAACAGAGAAGTAGTTTCGTCATAAGCATCATGCATAGCAGAAGTGGCATCATCAATAACATGCAACATATCGGAATCAATAACATGTGTAGGTGTCACAAGTTTACTCAAAACAAAAGGAGAATCAAGTCCAGAGCTAGATGGCAGTTCCTCACCTCCCCTCGTAGTTGAGGGAACAATCTTTGTTCTTTGATCTTTCAAGTTCCTCATAGTGATCAACAGATATAAATCCCAAGTGACTCAGAGAATAGAGCTATGCTCCCCGACAACGGCGCCAGAAAAAGGTCTTGATAACCCACAAGTATACAGGGGATCGCAAAAGTTTTCGAGGGTAGAGTATTCAACCCAAATTTATTGATTTGACACAAGGGGAGCCAAAGAATATTCTTGAGTATTAGCAGCTGACTTGTCAATTCAACCACACCTGAAAGACTTAATATCTGCAACAAAGTATTTAGTAGCAAAGTAGTATGGAAGTAACGGTAACGGTGACAAAAGTAATAGTAACAGTATTGTAGCAATCATAACAGTGGCAATGGAAAAGTAACTTAGCAAAGATCAATATGAAACGAGATCGTAGGCAATGAATCAATGATGGATAATTATGTCGGATGGCATTCATCATGCAACAGTTATAACATAAGGTGACACAGAACTAGCTCCAGTTCATCATATAATGTAGGCATGTATTCCAAATATAGTCATACGTGCTTATGGAAAAGAACTTGCATGACATCTTTTGTCCTACCCTCTAGTGGCAACGGGGTCCTATTGGAAACTAAGGGACATTAAGGCCTCCTTTGAATAGAGTACCGGACCAAAGCATTAGCACTTAGTGAATACATGAACTCCTCAAACTACGGTCATCACCGGGAGTGGTCCCGACTATTGTCACTCCGGGGTTGCCGGATCATAACACATACACTACTGGAATCAGCTAATTTGCCATCTGCCAGCTCTTTGCCGTCTGCTAGCTGACGGCAAAGCAGCTCTTTGCCATCAGCTACGCATAAGCAGACGGCAAAAAAAAGGCTGACGGCAAAGAAGCTCTTTGCCATCTGCCAGACGGCAAAGAATCTTTGCCGTCCGCTGGCAGACGGCAAAGAGTGTGGTGGCCCCCACCCCCCGCTCATTTGAAAAAATGTTAACGGCCCACCTCTTTGCTGTCCGCTAGCAGACGGCAAAGAGGCAAAAAGGCGGACGGCAAAGGCTGACGGACGGCAAAGAGGGCACTTGACTAACGGCAAGTACCCCCCCCCCCCGCCCGTTACTCACTTCGTCCTCGCGCGCCCTTCTCCTCCGACCCCGCCGCCGCCGCCCCGTCGCCCCGCCGCCCCGGCTCCCCGCCGCCCCACCGCCCCGTAGCCCCCGCCCCGGCCCCCCGCCACCCCGCGCCCCACCGCCGCCCCGGCCCACAGCCGCCCCGGCCCCCGCCACCCCGCGCCCCCCGCCGCCTCCTCCACCGCCCCGCCCCGGCCCCCCGCCGCCCCGCCACCTCCACCGCCCCGCCCCAGCCCCCCGCCGCCCCGGCCCCCCCGCCGCCCCGCCTCCTCCACCGCCCCGCCCCGGCCCCCCGTCGCCGGCCCCTCCCCGACCCGTCGCCGCCCCCCACGGTGAGCCCCACGATCCCATTTTTTTCTTCTGTTTTTTTGTTTTTTTCTGTTTAGATAAGGTTTTTTAGTTTAAGTTTTTTAGTTTAGAATTAATTAGTGTAGGTTATTTAGTTTAATTAGTTTAGGTTTAATTAGTTTAAATAGTTTAGTTTTAATTAGTTTAGGTTTTTAGTTTAGGTTTAGGTTAAGTAGAAGGGGGAAGAAGAAGAAGAAGAGGAGGAGGAGGAGGAGGAGGAGGAGGAGGAGAAGAAGAAGAAGAAGAAGACCCCGACTCCACCCCGACACCCGACCCCCTAACCCCCTGACCCCGACACGACACCCCGACCCCCCGACCCCCTAACCCCCTGACCCCGACACGACACCCCGAAGCCCCGACCCCGAAACAGCACCCCGACCCCGACACGACACCCCGACACCGACACGGCACCCCGACACCGACACGACACCCCGACCCCCGACACGACACCCCCGACACCCCGACACCCCGACCCCGAGACCCCGACCCCGACACCCCGACCCCGAGCCTGACCCGACACCGACACGGCACCCCGACCCCGACCCGGCACCCCGACCCGACACCCCGGCCCCGAGACCCCGACCCCGACACGGCACCCCGAGACCGACACGACACCCCGACCCCGACACGGCACCCCGAGACCGACACGACACCCCGACCCCCGACACGACACCCCCGAGACCCCGACACCCCGACCCCGAGACCCCGACCCCGACACCCCGACCCCGAGCCTGACCCGACACCCCGACCCCGACACCGACACGGCACCCCGACCCCGAGACCCCGACCCCGACCCCGACACCCCGACCCCGAGCCTGACCCGACACCCCGACCCCGACACCGACACGGCACCCCGACCCCGACCCGGCACCCCGACCCGACACCCCGACCCCGAGACCCCGACCCCGACACGGCACCCCGAGACCGACACGACACCCCGACCCCCGACACCTCCCGAAAAGGTGTTCTTTGGCCTTCCAGAAGCCGACGGGGTCATATATTTGTGAATTATTAGTTAGGTCATATATCTTTCGATTTTGTTATGAAAAACATCATATATAATTGTGTTGATCGGGTAGTTTTAAATGTGCAGTTGTTTCATCGCTGCGAGGTTTGGTGTTCGACGACCTCGCCGTGCGTTTGACGAGCTCTGCCCCTTCGTTCGTGGGTGAGCACAAATGACATGTCCTCCTCCCCCATTAATTATTTGATCTATTCCGATGAAACTTGATAGCTAGATATATATGTGTCTTGAATCATCAGTATGCGTAACCAATATGTGTCTCCCATTCGAAAGCGTCATAGTTATAAATATGCATGCATTTGCATATTTATAACCTTGATTCTTTCGAATTGTCCAACGCTATCCATGGACAGCCCGAGTATGTTTAGATTGGGTTCGTTTTCCCATATGCTTTGCTCCGGATCCGACGCATAAATTTCGTCAGTGCCTCCCCTGTTGTTCTCCGGGTACACATCCTCTCTGTTTATTGCAGAGACGTGTATCAGGAGAACAGCGGGGAGGTGCTGCCAAAATTTTGCGTAGGATCCGGGGCATAGCATGGGAAAATGAACCCAATCTAAACATACTCGGGTGGGATTAGGACCTATCATTACCTATTAGAGTGTAGGTTGCATGGACGTAATAAAATTGACAAAGTAGATCAACTGATGAATACATACATGGTGAATTATATATATATATATATATATATTTGTTCTGTGTCTAGTAGCTCTGAAAGTCAAGATGAGTGATCGTGCGTGGATGTACACCGGTCACACTGGTCAGAACAAATGGAGCACTGAATGGTTCACAAAAACCAAGGGGTTTGTGCGAGCCGCATTTGCAAATGGCCAGAGGAAAACCTGGTGCCCCTGTTTACGGTGCGGCAATTGGGAAAAGACGACAGAGGCTGAAATGGGCAAACACCTGCAGAAGAGTGGTTTTACGCCCGATTATACGGTGTGGACATTTCATGGTGAGTCTGCCCAACGTGACCGAGCTGAGGTGGATCGTCGTCGCACCGACGAGCATGGTACCGGGATGGAAAACATGGTGCAAGACTTTGATGATGCTCGGGATTCGGACGAGGAGATGGAGGAATCTGCAAAGGCCTTCAATGAAATGTTGGAGTCTTCAAAACGTCCGCTCCATGAGCACACTGAGCTTTGTCAGTTGGATGCCATCTCACAAGTAATGGCTCTGAAGGCTCAGTTCAACTTGGGCAGAGAATGCTACGATGCAATGATGACAGTATTTGGACGCTTTCCACCCAAAGGCCATGTAATGCCTGCAAACCTGTACCAGTCGGACAAAATCCTCCGTGCACTGAAGATGCCCTATGATAAGATACATGCCTGTGAGAAAGGATGTGTCTTGTTTAGGCTTGACTATGCGGACTTGAACTATTGTCCCATTTGCAAGTCTTCCAGGTATGTTGTGGTAGACAACGGTATGGGTGAGAAGACACAGACCAAAATCCCCGTTAGTGTTCTTCGGTATATGCCAATCGTACCAAGACTTCAACGTCTTTTCATGGTCGAAGAGACGGCCAAACAGATGACATGGCACAAAACGGGCAAAAGAACCGAACTAGATGCAGATGGGAATCTGATGATTGTACACACATCGGATGGTGTTGCGTGGAAAAAGTTTGATGAATTACATGGTGACAAAGCGGCAGATCCGAGGCATCCTCGAGTCGGCATCAGCACGGATGGGTTCAGTGTGTTTGGTATGACGGCAGCCCAATACAGTTGTTGGCCCGTATTTGTCTTTCCACTCAATCTCCCCCCCGGACAGATTATGCAAAGAAAGAACATTTTCCTGATGTTGATAATTCCAGGGCCCAACTATCCGGGGAAAAATATGAATGTGTACATGCAACCGCTTAAGGACGAATTGCAAGAAGCCTGGGATAATGGGTTCAAGACATACGATGCCTATAGCAAACGGAACTTCATAATGCGTGTCTGGTACATGTACTTGACGCATGACTTGCCGGCGTATGCGCTATTCGTTGGCTGGTGTGTGCATGGAAGGTTCCCGTGCCCCACATGCAAGGGAGCTCTTGAGTTTCGTTGGCTTCAGGCCGGTCGCAAGTTTTCTTGCTTCGACATGCATAGACAGTTCCTGAATCCTCGCCATAAGTTCAGGAAAGACAAGAAGAACTTCATCAGAGGTAGAGTTGTCAAAAACTCTGCACCACATGCATTGACAGGCCAACAGACCCTGGATCAGTTAAACGCTCTCGAGCCAGATCCAGAGCGTACAGGGTACTTCAAGGGGTATAATTCTAAGCACGCCTGGACTCACAAAACATGCTTATGGGATCTGCCTTACTTCAAAGACCTCCTTTGCCCACACAACATCGACGTGATGCACACTGAGAAGAATATCGCCGAGGCACTTTTTGGTACATTGTTCGGCATAGATGGGAAGTCAAAGGATAATACTAAGGCTAGAGTCGATCTGGAGGCGCTATGTGATAGGCCGTTACAAAACATGAAAGAACCGAAAGGAAAGCAGAACTGGACGAAGCCAAAGGCATGGTTCAATCTTGGAAGGCCAGCTATGAGGGAAATTATCTTGTGGGTGAAAATGCAGTTGATGTTCCCCGATGGGTATGCAGCGAATCTACAGAGGGGAGCCAGTCTTGATAAATTGAAGATATTTGGTCTCAAGAGTCATGATTGGCACATATGGATTGAGCGGGTAATGCCGGTGATGTTGCGTGGCTTCATCCCTGAGGATGAATGGCTAGTACTGGCAGAACTCAACTATTTCTTCCGTGTTCTTTGTGTGAAAGAACTATCGCCTGGCGTGCTAGAAGAAATGGAAGAGTTGGCGCCGGAGTTGATCTGCAAGTTAGAGAAGATCTTTCCACCGGGCTTCTTTAATCCAATGCAACATTTGATTTTGCATCTCCCGACCGAGGCAAGATTGGGGGGCCCGTGCAAAATCGTTGGTGCTACCCAACTGAGAGGATGCAGAAGACGCTTCGACAAAAATGTAAAAATAAACGTAGAATTGAAGCATCGATGGCTGAGGCATTCATCACTGAGGAGGCGGCAAACTTCGTGACAGCACACTACGAAGCCAAAAATCGTCATTTGCATAATCCGAAGCCTCGGTACAATGCTGACGACCCTAAAAAGGGTGGATCCAACCTCAGCCTATTCAAAGGGAATCTCGCACCAGCCAGTGTTTCAAATCCAGTATCTTTGGATAACGAACAATGGCGGACCATTTCGTTGTATATCTTCAACAACCTGATAGAAGTGCGGCCGTACATCGAGTAAGTTCTCGGTACATAGTTTCGCAACTTCTATTTCCTTTGAACTGCTCTTATTCTTGGATGTTTCATACAGTCGATACGTCGCCTTATTCTCGTATGGAGCGGTGATCCAAAAGGATTCTGTCGAAGAGTATGAGCTTCTCGCAAAGCAAGGAGGCGGCTATCCCGGTTTCATCTCTTGGTTCAAACAAACGGTAATTTCTATTAGACTTGTAGGCTAATTTGTAGGCGGCTATCCCGGTTTCATTCGCTAATTTGTGCGTAATGCAACAATCCTTTCATATTAAACTTGTAGGCTAATTCAGAGTCTATGGACGCCGAATTGAGACAAGTGGCTAATGGTTTTGACTATAAGGTCCGTTCATTTGACAAATACGACATCAACGGGTATCGCTTTCGTACCTATGGCAAAGAGCTATCTATGGCCGACCGAAAGTCTACAAATTGTTGTGTATCTGCTATCGGCGAAGGAGGTACCGAGTATTATGGGAGAGTTGAAGCAATTTATGAACTTCTATTCTATGGTGAAAACCCACCGAATGTCGTAGTCTTCAAATGTTATTGGTTTCAGCCGAAGGAGACTAGAAGGACTCATGAACATATAGGGCTAGTTGAAATCAACCAAAGCACCCATTTAGATGTTCCTGATGTCTATATTATGGCTCAACAGGCGACCCAAGTATTCTATCTACCGTGGGCCTGCCAAACTAATCCAAATCTAAAAGGTTGGGATGTCGTTTATGAAGTGCCGCCACGTGCTAGACTATCTCCCCCAAAGGAAGAGGATTATGAACCTCACATTAACCCAGACACATATGAAGGAGAATTCTTCCAAGAGACACGTCTTTCCAAAAAGCGTTTCAAGAACCGCTATACTTCACCCCAAAACATTGAAGTAGACAGCGACAGTGAATCCGACATCACCCCAGAGGAGGAACAAGAAGAGCCGGAACAAGAAGAGGTTACTGCTGCGGATGACCTGTCATTGCTTGACCGATTACGTCAAGGTGGCCTTGCTCATGTTGATGCCACTGAACCCTATGAGCCCGTCATTGATTATAGTGATGATGATGATTATGCATTTATTGATGATACCGATCGAGATTATTAGTAGTGTCAGGTATTAAATTTTTTAATGTTGTACTTGATGATGATACACTTAAGTGATACACATATTATTATTCATGTCGGTCTTTTTTTTATGTTGTACTAATTTTGTTTACTGTTTGTCATGGCAGGTGTTGAAAGATGGTGGGCGCTGGTCGGGAGCGCGCCAAGGCCCCTTCTTCGTCGGCGCGTGGTCTGAGGTCTTCGATTCCAGACGTACCTCTCCGCCGAGCGTTGCTGGACAGTATGTCCACACCGCCGGGCCCTTCTTCGTCGACCGCGGTGCCCAGCAGGGGACGAGGTAGGAAGAGAGGAGGTGGGGCACGTGGTCGCGGGAGAGGAGGTAGGGTGACTGCTAGGGCACCTTCCTCGCCGCCACCCCCAGCTGTTTCACCCGAGCACGTGACTGCTAGGGTGGACTCGTCCGAGGAGGAGGCTACACGGACTCCAGTCCACGAGCCTCCGGTCCACGGGTCTTGGGCCCACGAGCCTCGGGTCGACTGGCCTTCGGCCCACGAGAGTTCGGCCCACGAGACCCCGGAGGAGCACACGTCCGGATGGGGTACCTGGCCGGATCAGCCCGAGGAGCCAAGTGGCCATGCTGATGATGGCGGGGAGCCGACTGATCTTGAGGAGGAGGGTGGCACCGTCTACCAGCGTGGTGCTACACGGCTCCCGTCCGTGCTGGCGACCCGCGAGCAGAGGTGGTTGATCTTCCCTGATGGGGAGAGGTACATAAGTGCATTTAATATTTTTGTACCTTCTGCATTCACGTTTCTTGAAATAACTAATGCGTTGGCCTTGTCATGCTGCAGGGGTTGGGACCACCATCATAGTGTCCGCCGGCCCAACTCCGTCCTTGGAGTTCTTTGCCGGCAAAACTTCCCGGGGTTTGTCATGTTGCCTGGTGAGGGTCGGCTTCCAGAGCTTGGGTTGAGCTGGGAGCACTACGTGGCTGCCCTGGCCCCGCCGGATGTCATTATCGACGGTGTCGTGTGCGACACGAGGGCAGACATGGTGATCAGGACGTTCTGGGTAATTTCTCCTTTACACATTTCAAAATCTTCAACTAGCTAGTTATTAATTGTACTAATCAATATTGTCTCATTTGATTGCAGACATTCTACAGGTGTGAGGAGGGATACGAGGAGGACAGCGCAAATGTTATCCAGAACGTCTGCAAGCGCCTACTCCAGAACTTACGGCACGAGGCTCGGGTGCAGGCTGTTCGAGACTACTACGCCTTGCGTGGTATCAAGAAGACCAAGCCGGCGTGCCGCGATAAGTTCCTGAGTAAGGAGCAGTACATGAAGGTAATTCTTAAGGCCTTCTACTTAAGTTCCTTCATTTAGTAATTCTTAGCCGTAGCGCTCAAGTTTCTATTTGCTAACTTATAGGCGCCTCCGAGATGGTGTGCGGATCGGATGGATTGTTGGGAGGTGTTGGTCGATGAGTGGTGCTCACAAGAATGGCTAGCCCTCCACAACCAGGCCAAGGACAAACGTGCCCAAATGGAAGGTGTGCCACACCATCAAGGCAGCTCCAACTTATATCAGTTCGGGCGCAACTGGGTATGTGGTTTGCTTCATGATTCATGCAATTCATTCATCATGCTAGCTTGAGCTCTTTAATTACTAATTTTCATTGTTTCTCTCTTTCAGGCACGCCACAATAAGGTGGATAAGGTGCCAGAGGTGTACGACCTGTATGCCATGGCCCACACTGGCTCTTTCAAGAAAGTCAAGGCTTTCTCTCAGTCTGACCTCGATGATGCAAACAACTTCACCAACATCTCCTCCCACAACAAGCTCGTGAGATATAGAGATGAGGGGAAGGCGAGGAAAGGGGAGGACTTTAACCCGAGCCAGGGTCCCATTGATCCAGAGCTGGTGATGATATCTGGTGGAGGGAGGTCCGATGGCTCCATAGCCATTGGAGATGGACTTATCCGTTGTCCTAGCACTCTCCCGGAGATCAAGGCGCGCCAGTCGAGCTCTGCTCCTGAGATAAGGCCTCGTGAACGGCCAGTGCAACTCGCCATCAAGGTTAGTGATACGTACTCAGTTATCTTTCTCCATTACATTGTGTGCGCTTCCATCAATGATTACAAATGGTCATGTGAGTGGTGTTGCAGGCTGCTATACAGACTGAGAGAGATAGAACGGAGAAACTTCTGGCGGAGGCGGCGGAGAGGCAGCGGGAGATGGAGGAGAGGACGAGAAAGATGATGGAGGAGGAGAGGGAACGGAATGACATGCAGGAAAGGGCCATGTACGAGCTCCTTGTGGTAAGTTTCTTCTGCAGATTACTTGCTAGTCTTAACATTTGAGTCTCATTACTAACTAGTATGACTGTTCTGAAAACCAAATGTGCAGTCTGTGTGCGAGAAGTCCGGTCAGCCCGCTCCGCCGATGCCAGTGATTGCTCCTGGGAGCACGGTGAGTTTAGTTTGAATGGACATTACTTGGTAGTCTTAACATTTGAGTGTCGTAATGCTAACGAGACATTGGAAATGATCTTTGGTGCAGCTTAACTCCAGAAACGCATCGCACGATCCTTCTCCAGGTAGCGGCACTAGCCACCCCGCTCCTACACCTCCCTGATCACGGTAAGTTTCTCTAGTGTTTTGCTTAACAAATGCATAAAGACCTAGACTTAGCTTTATTTCCTCCAATATGCTTACCATAATGACCTAGAGTTAGCTTATTTTCCTCCAAAATGACCCATTTTACCTAGGTTAGCTTATAAATGATGCAGTTCATCCAAGTTAGCTCAAAAATGACCCATTTTACTTAGATTAGCTCCTAAATGATCCATTTTACCTACGTTAGCTTTAAAATGGCCCATTTCACCTACGTTAACTCCAAAATGACCCATCTTACCTAGGTTATCTCATAAACGATCCATTTCAACTAATTTAGCTCATAAACGATCCATTTGACCTAAGTGAGCTAAAAAAGATCCATTTCACCTAAATTAGCTCTTAAATGATCCATTTCACCTAAGTTAGCTCAAAAAGATCCATTTCAACTAAATTAGCTCTAAAATGACCCATTTTACGTAGATTAGCTCCTAAATGATCCATTTTACCTACGTTAGCTTTAAAATGACCCATTTCACCTAGGTTAGCTCCAAAATGACCCATTTCACCTAGGTTAGCTCCAAAATGACCCATCTTACCTAGGTTAGCTTATAAATGATCCAGTTTATCCAAGTTAGCTCTAAAATGACCCAATTTACCTGAGTAGCTCCTAGGTTAGCTTATAAATGATCCAGTTTATACTTCTTGTTCTAGTCTTCTTCTTGTTCTAGTCACCTATTTCTAACTTTCTTATTTACCATTTTGCAGATTTCATTCACTTCATGGAAGCTAGCTTGCTATGATGGAGTGCTTGCTTTTCCTTTGATGAAACTTTGCATTGTATCTAGCTTGCTATGATGGAACTTGCTATCTTGATCATACTTTGCATTGTAATATATATATATGGATGGAACAATGTGTATGGATGGAACTTGCTTATGTATGAACAATGTGTATGGATGAAACTGATGTGATATGTGATATGTGATATGAAACTTATGTGCTGGATATGTGATATGGAAATATATCTATATATGTCATATATATTTTCTGTGCAAATTGTGGGATTTAATAAAAAACAGAAAAAACAGCCAATATGCAGGCTCTTTGCCGTCTGCCACCGACGGAAAAGAGCTCTTTGCCGTCTGCCGCGGACGGCAAAGAAGCCACGTGGCAGCCAACTGTGCTTCCTGGGAGCTGACCCATTTGGTCAGTTTGCCTACAGTGGCAGACGGCAAAGACTTTGCCATCAGTGGCAGACGGCAAAGAACCTGCCATCTAGTGACGTGTAGATGACATCATAAGGCGGACGGCAAAGACCAGAGAAATTTTGCCGTCTGCGGCGGACGGCAAAGGTCTGCCGTTAGCCACTTAACGGACTGACAGCGCAATTATTGTCGTCCGCCCTCTTTGCCGTCCGCCGCAGACGGCAAAGAGCCTTTGCCGTCCGCCTCCAGGAAGCAGACGGCAAAGCAGCTGTTTACCGTAGCCTTCTTTGCCGGAGCCTTTTGCCGTCTGCCTTTCGAGCCTTTGCCGTCCGCCGTGGCAGACGGCAAAGTAGCTGTTTCCTGTAGTGATAGTAGGTGACTATTGACTTGCAAGATAGGATCAAGAACACAAATATATTCATGAAAACATAATAGGTTTAGATCTGAAATCATGGCACTCGAGCCCTAGTGACAAGCATTAAGCATAGCAAAGTCATAGCAACATCAATCTTAGAACATAGTGGATACTAGGGATCAAACCCTAACAAAACTAACTCGATTACATGGTAAATATCATCCAACCCATCATGGTCCAGCAAGCCTACGATGGGATTACTCACGAACGGCGGTGAGCATCATGAAATTGGTGATGGAGGATGGTTGATGATGACGATGGCGACGGATTCCCCTCTCCGGAGCCCCGAACGGACTCCAAATCTGCCCTCCAGAGGAAGAACAGGGTTTGGCGGCGGCTCCATATCTTAAAACGCGATGAATCCTTCTCTTTGATTTTTTTTCTCCCCGAAAGTGAATATATGGAGTCGGAGTTGAGGTCGGTGGAGGTCCTGGGGGGCCACAAGGTTGGAGGGCGCACCCCCACCCTTGTGGCTAGGGTGTGGGCCCCTGCTGCTGATTCTTTCGCCAATATTTTTTATTGATTCCAAAACTTGGCTCCGTGAAGTTTCAGGTCATTCCGAGAACTTCTTATTCTGCACAAAAATAACACCATGGCAATTCTGCTAAAAACAGTGTGAGTCCGGGTTAGTTTCGTCCAAATCATGCAAGTTAGAGTCCAAAACAAGGGCAAAAGAGTTTGGAAAAGTAGATACGTTGGAGACGTATCACCCCCCCCCCCCAACGTGTCGGGTTCGGCCTGGGTCCGCCAGCGCCAAAATCGACCCGAGCCGGCGAAAAATGGGCTTTGGGGGCGCGGCTAGGCCGAATTTTTGGCGCTGACGACAAAAAAAGGGCCCGGGGGGCCTGTTGGGGGCGTGACTGGAGATGCTCTAAGCAGTACTTACTGCAAAGTGTCTACTGTGGCAAAAGATTTGCCTTGCTTACCCGGGTCTGGCATTCCGTAGGTGCCTTTGCGGAGCTCCCGAGGAGTGCGGCCAATGCATCAAGATACTATGCGGCTCAAGAAGCTGATGCTGACTTGAGGCTATTCTGGACGCAATTTCAAGCCCCCGAGGTGATGCTGACCATGATGTCTACTACACAACCTTCTTCTTGTAGACGTTGTTGGGCCTCCAAGTGCAGAGGTTTGTAGGACAGTAGCAAATTTCCCTCAAGTGGATGACCTAAGGTTTATCAATCTGTGGGAGGCGTAGGATGAAGATGGTCTCTCTCAAACAACCCTGCAACCAAATAGCAAAGAGTCTCTTGTGTCCCCAACACACCCAATACAATGGTAAATTGAATAGGTGCACTAGTTCAGCGAAGAGATGGTGATACAAGTGCCATATGGATGGTAGATATAGGTTTTTGTAATCTGAAAAATATAAAAACAGCAAGGTAACTAATGATAAAAGTGAGCACAAACGGTATTGCAATGCGTTGAAACAAGGCCTAGGGTTCATACTTTCACTAGTGCAAGTTCTCTCAACAATAATAACATAATTGGATCATATAACTATCCCTCAACATGCAACAAAGAGTCACTCCAAAGTCACTAATAGCGGAGAACAAACGAAGAGATTATTGTAGGGTATGAAACCACCTCAAAGTTATCCTTTCTGATCGATCTATTCAAGAGTTTGTAGTAAAATAACACGAAGCTATTCTTTCTGTTCGTTCTATCCTAGAGTTCATACTAGAATAACACCTTAAGACACAAATCAACCAATACCCTAATGTCACCTAGATACTCCAATGTCACCTCAAGTATCCGTGGGTATGATTATACGATATGCATCACACAATCGCAGATTCATCTATTCAACCAACACAAAGAACTTCAAAGAGTGCCCCAAAGTTTCTACCGGAGAGTCAAGACGAAAACGTGTGCCAACCCCTATGCATAAGTTCACAAGGTCACTGAACCCGCAAGTTGATCACCAAAACATACATCAAGTAGATCACGTGAATATCCCATTGTCACCACAGATAAGCACATGCAAGACATACATCAAGTGTTCTCAAATCCTTAAAGACTCAATCCGATAAGATAACTTCAAAGGGAAAACTCAATCCATTACAAGAGATAGAGGGGGAGAAACATCGTAAGATCCAACTATAATAGCAAAGCTCGCGATACATCAAGATCGTGCCAAATCAAGAACACGAGAGAGAGATCAAACACATAGCTACTGGTACATACCCTCAGCCCCGAGGGTGAACTACTCCCTCCTCGTCATGGAGAGCGCTGGGATGATGAAGATGGCCACCGATGATGGATCCCCCCTCCGGCAGGGTGCCAGAACAGGGTCCCGATTGGTTTTTGGTGGCTACAGAGGCTTGCGGCGGCGGAACTCCCGATCTAGGTTTCTTTCTAGGGGTTTATGTATTTATAGGAATTTTCGGCGTTGGTCTCACATCAGGGGGGTCTCCGAGTCGTCCACGAGGCAGGGGGCGCGCCCTCCACCCTCGTGGACGCCTCGGGACTCTTCTGGCTCAACTCATTTACTCCAGGGGTTCTTTTGGTCCATAAAAAATCCACAAAAATTGGCAGGTCAATTGGACTCCATTTGGTATTCCTTTTCTGTAAAACTCAAAAACAAGGAAAAAAAAGAAACTGGCACTGGGCTCTAGGTTAATAGGTTAGTCCCAAAAATCATACAAAATAACATATAAATGCATATAAAACATCCTAGATGGATAATATAATAGCATGGAACAATAAAACTTATAGATACGTTGGAGACATATCAAGCATCCCCAAGCTTAATTCCTGCTCGTCCTCGAGTAGGTAAATTATAAAAACAGAATTTTTGATGTGGAATGCTACCTAGCTTATTTGTCAATGTAATTTTCTTTATTGTGGCATGAATGTTCAGATCCGACTGATTCAAAACAAAAGTTTAATATTGACATAAAAATAATAATACTTCAAGCATACTAATAAAGCAATCATGTCTACTCAAAATAACATGGCCAAAGAAAGTTATCCCTACAAAATCATATAGTCTGGCTATGCTCTATCTTCATCACACAAAATATTTAAATCATGCACAACCCCGATGACAAGCCAAGCAATTGTTTCATACTTTTGATGTTCTCAAACTTTTTCAATCTTCACGCAATACATGAGCGTGAGCCATGGACATAGCACTATAGGTGGAATAGAATGGTGGTTGTGGAGAAGACAAAAAGGAGAAGATAGTCTCACATCAATTAGGCATATCAACGGGCTATGGAGATGCCCATCAATAGATATCAATGTGAGTGAGTAGGGATTGCCATGCAACGGATGCACTAGAGCTATAAGTGTATGAAAGCTCAACAAGAAACTAAGTGGGTGTGCATTCAACTCGCTTGATCACGAAGACCTAGGGCAATTTGAGGAAGCCCATCATTGGAATATACAAGACAAGTTCTATAATGAAAAATTTCCACTAGTATATGGAAGTGACAACATAGGAGACTCTCTATCATGAAGATCATGGTGCTACTTTGAAGCACAAGTGTGGTAAAAGGATAGTACCATTGCCCCTTCTCTCTTTTTCTCTCATTTTTTATTTTTTTTATTTGGGCCTTTTCTCTCTCTTTTTATTTTTTTATTTTTTTCGTCCGGAGTCTCATCCCGACTTGTGGGGGAATCATAGTCTCCATCATCCTTTCCTCACTGCAACAATGCTCTAATAATAAAGATCATCACACTTTTATTTACTTACAACTCAAGAATTACAACTCGATACTTAGAACAAAATATGACCCTATGTGAATGCCTCCGGCGGTGTACCGAGATGTGCAATGAATCAAGAGTGACATGTATGAAAGAATTATGAAGGTGGATTTGCCACAAATACGATGTCAACTACATGATCATGCAAAGCAATATGACAATGATGGAGCGTGTCATAATAAACGGAATGGTGGAAAGTTGCATGGCAATATATCTCGGAATGGCTATGGAAATGCCATAATAGGTAGGTATGGTGGCTGTTTTGAGGAAGGTAATGATGGGTGTTATGGTACCGGCGGAAGTTGCGCGGCACAAGAGAGGCTAGCAATGGTGGAAGGGTGAGAGTGCGTATAATCCATGGACTCAACATTAGTCATAAAGAACTCACATACTTATTGCAAAAATCTATTAGTTATTGAAATGAAGTACTACGAGCATGCTCCTAGGGGCATAGATTGGTAGGAAAAGACCATCGCTCGTCCCCGACCGCCACTCATAAGGAAGACAATCAAAAAATAAATCATGCTCTGACTTCATCACATAACGGTTCACCATACGTGCATGCTACGGGAATCACAAACTTTAACACAAGTATCTCTCAAATTCATAACTACTCACTAGCATGACTCTAATATTACCATCCTCATATCTCAAAACAATCATAAGGAATCAAACTTCACATAGTATTCAATGCACTTTATATGAAAGTTTTTATTATATCCCTCTTGGATGCCTATAAAATTAGGACTAAATTCATAACCAAAGCAAATTACCATGCTGTTCTAAAAGACTATCAAAATAATATAAGTGAAGCATGATAGTTCATCTACTTCTTCAAAATAAAACCACCGCCGTGCTCTAAAAGATATAAGTGAAGCACTAGAGCAAACGACAAACTACTCTGAAAGATATAAGTGAAGATCAATGAGTAGTTGAATAATTATGTAAATATGTGAAGACTCTCTAACATTTAAGATTTTCAGATCTTGGTATTTTATTCAAACATCAAGCAAAACAAAAGAAAACAAAATGACGCTCCAAGCGAAACACATATCATGTGGTGAATAAAAATATAGCTCCAAGTAAAGTTACCGATGAACGAAGAAGAAAGAGGGGATGCCATCCGGGGCATCCCCAAGCTTAGGATATTGATTGTCCTTGAATATTACCTTGGGTTTCCTTGGGCATCCCCAAGCTTAGGCTCTTTCCACTCCCATAGTCCATTGAATCTTTACCCGGAACTTGAAAACTTCACAACACAAAACTCAACAGAAAACTCGTAAGCTCCGTTAGTATAAGGAAATAAAATCACCACTTTTGGTACTATTGTGAACTCATTCTAAATTCATATTGGTGTAATATCTACTTTATTCCAACTTCTCTATGGTTCATGCCCTCCGATACTACTCATAGATTTATCAAAATAAGCAAACAACACATAGAAAACAGAATCTGTCAAAAACAGAACAGTCAGTAGTAATCTGTTTTGTTCGAATACTTGTGGAACTACAAAAATTCTGAAATAAATTGGTGGACGCAAGTAATTTTTCTATTAATCATCTGCAAAAATAATCAACCTAAAAGCACTCTCCAGTAAAAAATGGCAGCTAATCTTGTGAGCGCAAAAGTTTCTGTTTTTTACAGCAAGATCACATTAACTTTCACCCAAGTCTTCCCAAAGGTTCTACTTGGCACTTTATTGAAACAAAAGCTATAAAACATGATTACTACAGTAGCTTAATCATGTGGACACACAAAAACAGTAGGGGTAAATATTGGGTTGTCTCCCAACAAGCGCTTTTCTTTAATGCCTTTTTAGCTAGGCATGACGATTTCAATGATGCTCACATAAAAGATAAGAATTGAAACATAAAGAGAGCATCATGAAGAATATGACTAGCACATTTAATTCTAACCTACTTTATATGCATTGGGGTTTTGTGAGCAAACAATTTATGGGAACAAGAATCAACTAGCATAGGAAAGAAAAACAAGCATAGCTTCAAGATTTTCAACACATAGAGAGGAAACTTGATATTATTGCAATTCCTACAAGCATATATTCCTCCCTCATAATAATTTTCAGTAGAATCATGAATGAATTCAACAATATAACTATCACATAAAGCATTATTTTCATGATGCACAAGCATATAAATTTTATTACTCTCCACATAAGAAAAATTCTTCTCATTCGGAATAGTGGGAGTATCATAAGAAACTCGAATACTATAAATTATTTCCACATTAAAAGAGTAATGTTCAGAAAAAGGGTAATCATAATCATGACAAGTTTTATAAATATAATCATCACTACTTTTTATAGCATAAGTGTCATCACAATAATCATCATAACTAGCAACTTTGTTCTCATCATAATCAATTGAAACCTCTTCCAAGATAGTGGAATCATTACTAAATAAAGTCATGACCTCTCCAAATCCACTTTCATAATTGTCACAATAAGATTCAACACCCTCCAATATAGTGGGATTATTACTTCCTAAAGTTGACACTCTTCCAAACCCACTTTCATCAATATAATCATCATAAATAGGAGGCATGCTATCATCATAATAAATTTGCATATCAAAACTTGGGAGGTTAAAAATATCATCTTCATTAAACATAGCATCCCCAAGCTTGGGACCAACATTAATTGCAGCAAATAAATTCTCAAACATGTCATTCTCATCAAACATAGCATCCCTAAGCTTGGGCCTTTGCATATCATAAGCATAATCACTCTCATCATTAATAGTATGGATAGCACCAATGGTATAGCAATTATCATCATCACAATGAGTAATAGGAGCAACATCATTTGGGAGGGATACCTTTTTACCTTTGCTTCTCCGTCTTTTCTTTTTCTTCTCCACATTATGTGTGGGTTTAATCCTCTTTTTGGAGCTCCTTATTAATGATATTGGTTGAATAGAAGGCTCTTCCTTGTTACCTGATTCATAAGAAATAATAGGAGGATATTGGGAAACCTCTTCCCTTTCATTAGTATTCTCTTCAACTTATATTTGTTTTCTTGTCTTTATGTAGTTGGAAATATAAGGATTTTCAATGCAATTCACCGCACAATACATATAAACTTCCTCTAGATCAAAATCAAGAACTTTATCAAGGACAAATTCTAGAAGATCCTTAGTTATACGTTTCATTTCTTCATAACCCACAAGCAAACTAAGTTCATTATGATGTGCAAGGGAAATCAAGTCATCACAATTTTTGGACACGATTCGATCATGAAACAATTTTCATTGGAGATTTAAATGATCATGTTCATTGCAAAGTTCACAAGGATGGCAAAGAAATTTTAAATTTTCAACACAAGCATCTAGCCACTCTTGCAACCATTTAGTTTCTAAATACTTATGCCTCTTGCAAAATCTATCTTCCCTATTTGGTGTGTACTTGCAAACTCTATGCACTCCACAAAAATTCAGATACTTATAAGAGACATTTTCATCATGACTAGTGCAATCATCATTAGTACTACGGATATTCAAAGAGTTCATACTAACAACATTGCAATCATGCTCATCATTCAAAGATTGTATGCCAAACATTTTATTGTATTCTTCTTCTAACATTTTGGCACAATTATTGGAATCCTCATTTTCATGGAAGACATTAAAAAGATGTAGCATATGAGGAACCCTCCATTCCATTTTTTTGTAGTTTTCTTTTATAAACTAAACTAGTGATAAAACAAGAAACTAAAAGATTCGATTGCAAGATCTAAAGATATACCTTCAAGCACTCACCTCCCCCGCAACGCGCCAGAAATTAGCTTGATGTCTACTACACAACCTTCTTCTTGTAGACGTTGTTGGGCCTCCAAGTGCAGAGGTTTGTAGGACAGTAGCAAATTTCCCTCAAGTGGATGACCTAAGGTTATCAATCCGTGGGAGGCGTAGGATGAAGATGGTCTCTCTCAAACAACCCTGCAACCAAATAACAAAGAGTCTCTTGTGTCCCCAACACACCCAATACAATGGTAAATTGTATAGGTGCACTAGTTCGGCGAAGAGATGGTGATACAAGTGCAATATGGATGGTAGATATAGGTTTTTGTAATCCAAAAATATAAAAACAGCAAGGTAACTAATGATAAAAGTGAGCACAAACGGTATTGCAATGCGTTGAAACAAGGCCTAGGGTTCATACTTTCACTAGTGCAAGTTCTCTCAACAATAATAAAATAATTGGATCATATAACTATCCCTCAACATGCAACAAAGAGTCACTCCAAAGTCACTACTAGCGGAGAACAAATGAAGATATTATTGTAGGGTACGAAACCACCTCAAAGCTATCCTTTCCGATCGATCTGTTCAAGAGTCCGTAGTAAAATAACACGAAGCTATTCCTTCCGTTCGATCTATCCTAGAGTTCGTACTAGAATAACACCTTAAGACACAAATCAACCAAAACCCTAATGTCACCTAGATACTCCAATGTCACCTCAAGTATCCGTGGGTTTGATTATACTATATGCATCACACAATCTCAGATTCATCTATTCAACCAACACAATGAACTTCAAAGAGTGCCCCAAAGTTTCTACCGGAGAGTCAAGACGAAAACGTGTGCCAACCCCTATGCATAAGTTCACAAGGTCACTGAACCCGCAAGTTGATCACCAAAACATACATCAAGTGGATCATGTGAATATCCCATTATCACCACAGATAAGCACATGCAAGACATACATCAAGTGTTCTCAAATCCTTAAAGACTCAATCTGATAAGATAACTTAAAAGTGAAAACTCAATCCATTACAAGAAGGTAGAGGGGGAGAAACATCATAAGATCCAACTATAATAGCAAAGCTCGCGATACATCAAGATCGTGCCATATCAAGAACACGAGAGAGAGAGAGAGATCAAACACATAGCTACTCGTACATACCCTCAGCCCCGAGGGTGAACTACTCCCTCCTCGTCATGGAGAGCGCCGGGTTGTGAAGATGGCCACTGGTGATGGATCCCCCCTCCGGCAGGGTGTCGGAACAGGGTCCCGATTGGTTTTTGGTGGCTACAGAGGCTTGCGGTGTCGGAACTCCTGATCTAGGTTATGTTCTGGAGGTTTCTGTATTTATAGGAATTTTTGGCGTCGGTCTCACGTCAGGGGGGTCTCCAAGTCGTCCACGAGATAGGGGGACATGCCCAGGGGGGTAGGGCGCGCCCTCCACCCTCGTGGATGGCTCGGGACTCTTCTGGCCCAACTCATTTACTCTGGGGGCTTCTTTTGGTCCATAAAAAATCCACAAAAATTGGCAGGTCAATTGGACTCCGTTTGGTATTCCTTTTCTGTAAAACTCAAAAACAAGGAAAAAACAGAAATTGGCACTGGGCTCTAGGTTAATAGGTTAGTCCCAAAAATCATATAAAATAGCATATAAATGCATATAAAACATCCTACATGGATAATATAATAGCATGGAACAATAAAAAATTATAGATACATTGGAGACGTATCAATGTATAATATAATAGAATGGAACAATAAAAAATTATAGATACGTTGGAGATGTATCAGACCAGAAGACACCCAGGAGACTAGTAAATGAAAGTGACAAAATAAGAGACTCTCTATCATGAAGATCATGGTGCTACTTTGAAGCACAAGTGTGGAAAAAAAGATAGTAGCATTGTCCCTTCTCTCTTTTTCTCTCATTTTTTTGGGCCTTCTTTCTTTTTATTTGGCCTATCTCTCTTTTTTGGGCTTCTTTAGCCTTTCTCTTTTTTTTGTTTCCTCACACGGGACAATGCTCTAATAATGATGATCATCACACTTCTATTTATTTACAACTCAAAGATTACAACTCGATACTTAGAACAAAATAAGACTCTATATGCGTGCCTCTGTCAGTGTACCGGGATGCGCAATGAATCAAGAGTGACATGTATGAAAAAATTAAGAATGGTGGCTTTGCCACAAATACGATGTCAACTACATGATCATGCAAGGCAATATGACAATGATGGAGCGTGTCATAATAAACGGAACGGTGGAAAGTTGCATGGCAATATATCTCGGAATGGCTATGGAAATGCCATAATAGGTAGGTATGATGGCTGTTTTGAGGAAGGTAAATGGTGGGTTTATGGTACCGGCGAAATTTGCGCGGTACTAGAGAGGCTAGTAATGGTGGAAGGGTGAGAGTGCGTATAATCCATGGAATCAACATTAGTCACAAAGAACTCACATACTTATTGCAAAAATCTACAAGTCATCAAAAACCAAGCACTACGCGCATGCTCCTATGGGGATAGATTGGTAGTAAAAGACCATCGCTCGTCCCCGGCCACCACTCATAAGGAAGACAATCAAAGAAACACCTCATGCTTCAAATTTGTTACACAACGGTTACCATACGTGCATGCAACGGGACTTGCAAACCTCAACACAAGTATTTCTCAAATTCACAATTACTCCACTAGTATGACTCTAATATCACCATCCTCATGTCTCAAAACAATCATCAAGTATCAAACTTCTCATAGCATTCAACGCACTTATATATGAAAGTTTTTATTATATCCCACTTGGATGCCTATCATATTAGGACTAAATTCATAACCAAAGCAAATCCATGCTGTTCTAAAAGACTCTCAAAATAATATAAGTGAAGCATGAGAGTTCATTAATTTCTTCAAAATAAAACCACCGTCATTCTCTAAAAGATATAAGTGAAGCACTAGAGCAAACGACAAACTACTCCGAAAGATATAAGTGAAGATCAATGAGTAGTTGAATAATTATGTAACTATGTGAAGACTCTCTAACATTTAAGAATTTCAGATCTTGGGATATTATTCAAACAGCAAGCAAAACAAAATAGAACAATATGACGCTCCAAGCAAAACACATATCATGTGGTGAATAATAATATAGCTCCAAGTAAAGTTACCGATGAACGAAGATGAAAGAGGGGATGCCATCCGGGCCATCCCCAAGCTTAGGCTCTTGGTTGTCCTCGAATATTACCTTGGGTTGCCTTGGGCATCCCCAAGCTTAGGCTCTTGCCACTCCTTATTCCATAGTCCATCAAATCTTTACCCAAAACTTGAAAACTTCACAACATGAAACTCAACAGAAAACTCGTAAGCTCCGTTAGTATAAGAAAATAAATCACCACTTTTGGTACTGTTGTGAACTCATTCTAAATTCATATTGGTGTAATATCTACTGTATTCCAACTTCTATATGGTTCATACCCTCCTATACTACTCATAGATTCATCAAAATAAGCAAACAACACATAGAAAACAAAATCTGTCAAAAACAGAACAGTCTGTAGTAATATGTAAACTCGAATACTTCTGTAACTCCAAAAATTCTGAAATAAATTGGTGGACGTGATGAATTTGTCTATTAATCTTCTGCAAAAGGAATCAACTTAAAATCACTCTTATGTAAAAAATGACAGCTGATCTCATGAGCGCGAAGTTTCTGTTTTTTACAGCAAGATCGCAAATACTTCACCCAAGTTTTCCCAAAGGTTCTACTTGGAACAAACACTAATTAAAACATAAAACCACATCTAAACAGAAGCTAGATGAATTATTTATTACTAAACAGGAGCAAAAAGCAAATAACAAAAAAAAATTGGGTTGCCTCCCAACAAGCGCTAACGTTTAACGCCCCTAGCTAGGCATGATGATTTCAATGATGCTCACATAAAAGATAAGAATTGAAACATAAAGAGAGCATCATGAAGAATATGACTAGCACATTTAAGTATAACCCACTTCCTATGCATAGGGATTTTGTGAGCAAACAATTTATGGGAACAAGAATCAACTAGCATAGGAAAGCAAAACAAGCATAACTTTAAGATGTTAAGCACATAGAGAGGAAACTTGATATTACTGCAATTCCTACAAGCATATATTCCTCCCTCACAATAATTTTCAGTAGCATCATGAATGAATTCAACAATATAACTATCACATAAAGCACTATTTTCATGATGCACAAGCATAGAATTTTTATTACTCTCCACATAAGCAAATTTCTTCTCATGAATAGTAGTGGGAGCAAACTCAACAAAATAACTATCATGTGAGGCATAATCCAATTGAAAATTAAATTCAAGGTGACAAGTTTCATGGTTATCATTGTTCTTTATAGCATACATGTCATCACAATAATCATCATAGATAGCAACTTTGTTCTCATAATCAATTGGAACCTCTTCCGAAATAGTGGATTCATCACTAAATAAAGTCATGACCTCTCCAAATCCACTTTCATAATTATCACAATAAGATTCAAGACCCTCCAAAATAGTGGGATCATTACTTCCTAAAGTTGACACTCTTCCGAACCCACTTTCATCAATATAATCATCATAAATAGGAGGCATGCTATCATCATTATAAATTTGCTCATCAAAACTTGGGGGACAAAAAATATCATCTTCATCAAACATAGCATCCCCAAGCTTGTGGCTTTGCTTATCATTAGCATCATGGATATTCAAAGAATTCATACTAAAAACATTGCAATCATGCTCATCATTCAAATATTTAGTGCCAAACATTTTTAATGCATTCTTCTTCTAACACTTGAGTACAATTTTCCTTTCCATCATTTTCACGAAAGATATTAAAAAGATGAAGCATATGAGGCACCCTCAATTCCATTTTTTTTGTAGTTTTCTTTTATAAACTAAACTAGTGATAAAACAAGAAACTAAAAGATTCGATTGCAGGATCTAAAGATATACCTTCAAGCACTCACCTCCCCGGAACGGCGCTAGAAATTGCTTGATATCTACTACACAACCTTCTTCTTGTAGACGTTGTTGGGCCTCCAAGTGCAGAGGTTTGTAGGACAGTAGCAAATTTCCCTCAAGTGGATGACCTAAAGTTTATCAATCCGTGGGAGGCGTAGGATGAAGATGGTCTCTCTCAAACAACCCTGCAACCAAATAAAAAGGGATAATTCGATTTATGCCCCTAGTTGTGTCCCACTCGTCTGTTTTACCCCTAATTCCCAAAAGTCACTGGTTCTGTCCAAGTCACTTTGCTCTTATTATGCTTTTGCCCTTTGACCGTTTGACCATCAGTTTGAAAACTTCATAACTAATTCATACTAAATCAGAAAAATGCAAATAAGATACCAAAATGTTCAGAAAAACATCACCTATATGTCAGTGTCATTTGCATTCATGAAAAAAGTGTTGGAAAGTGCCCATCTGAGTTTTAGCTCTTATGCTACCACCATGAATAGTAAAATCTAAAAAAGTTCAAAAAAATTAAAAAAATTGGGGTAAATAATGACAAATGTTTTAAGTGCCTGCCAAGTTTCATCAGGGAATAACATTCGTGGGTGCCGTGGCAAAAAAAACAATCAGCACTCCAAAATAGATTATTTTTTGCCACGACTTCCACGAATGTCGTTCCCTAATGAAACTTGGCAAGCACTTAGAACATTTGTTGCTCTTCGCCACCATATTTTTTTTTGAATTGTTTTGAATTTTTTTAGAGTTCACTATTCATGGTGGTATCAAAAGAGATAAAACTCGGATGTGCACTTTACAACACTTTTTTCATGAATGCAAATGACACTGACATATAGGTGATGTTTTTCTGAACATTTTGGTATCTTATTTGCATTTTTCTGATTCAGTATGAATTAGTTATGAAGTTTTCAAACTGACGGTCAAACGGTCAAAGGGCAAAAGCATAAGAGGAGCAAAGTGACTTGGACAAAACCGGTGACTTTTGGGAATTAGGGGTAAAACAGACGAGTGGAACACAACTAGGGGCATAAATCTAATTATCCCAAATAAAAAAGAGTCTCTTGTGTCCCTAACACACCCAATACAATGGTAAATTGTATAGGTGCACTAGTTCGGCGAAGAGATGGTGATACAAGTGCAATATGGATGGTAGATATAGGTTTTTGTAATCTGAAAAATATAAAAAGAACAAGGTAGCTAATGATAAAAGTGAACACAAACGGTATTGCAATGCGTTGAAACAAGGCCTAGGGTTCATACTTTCACTAGTGCAAGTTCTCTCAATAATAATAACATAATTGGATCACACAACTATCCCTCAACATGCAACAAAGAGTCACTCCAAAGTCACTACTAGCGGAGAACAAATGAAGATATTATTGTAGGGTACGAAACCACCTCAAAGCTATCCTTTCCGATCGATCTATTCAAGAGTCCGTAATAAAATAACACGAAGCTATTCTTTCCATTCGATCTATCATAGAGTTCGTACTAGAATAACACCTTAAGACACAAATCAACCAAAACCCTAATGTCACCTAGATACTCCAATGTCACCTCAAGTATCCGTGGGTTTGATTATACTATATGCATCACACAATCTCAGATTCATCTATTCAACCAACACAATGAACTTCAAAGAGTGCCCCAAAGTTTCTACCGGAGAGTCAAGACGAAAACGTGTGCCAACCCCTATGCATAAGTTCACAAGGTCACTGAACCCGCAAGTTGATCACCAAAACATACATCAAGTGGATCATGTGAATATCCCATTATCACCACAGATAAGCACATGCAAGACATACATCAAGTGTTCTCAAATCCTTAAAGACTCAATCTGATAAGATAACTTGAAAGTGAAAACTCAATCCATTACAAGAAGGTAGAGGGGGAGAAACATCATAAGATCCAACTATAATAGCAAAGCTCGCGATACATCAAGATCGTGCCATATCAAGAACACGAGAGAGAGAGAGAGAGAGAGATCAAACACATAGCTACTGGTACATACCCTCAGCCCCGAGGGTGAACTACTCCCTCCTCGTCATGAAGAGCGCCAGGATGATGAAGATGGACCCCGGTGATGGATCCCCCACTGGCAGGGTGCCGGAACAGGGTCCCGATTGGTTTTTGGTGGCTATAGAGGCTTGAGGCGGCGGAACTCCCGATCTAGGTTATGTTCTAGAGGTTTCTGTATTTATAGGAATTTTTAGCGTTGGTCTCACGTCAGGGGGGGTCTCCGAGTCGTCCACGAGATAGGGGGACGCGCCCAGGGGGGTAGGGCGCGCCCTCCACCCTCGTGGACGGCTTGGGACTCTTCTGGCCCAACTCTTTTACTTCGGGGGCTTCTTTTGGTCCATAAAAAATCCACAAAAAATGGCAGGTCAATTGGACTCCGTTTGGTGTTCCTTTTCTGTAGAACTCAAAAACAAGGAAAAAACAGAAACTGGCACTGGGCTCTAGGATAATAGGTTAGTCCCAAAAATCATATAAAATAGCATATAAATGCATATAAAACATCCTAGATGGATAATATAATAGCATGGAACTATAAAAAATTATAGATACGTTGGAGACGTATCAATGGATAATATAATAGCATGGAACAATCAAAAATTATAGATACGTTGGAGACGTATCAGACCAGAAGACACCCAGGAGACTTGGAGTGCAAGTTAGAAGAGCCGAGGCGGCCATAAGGGTGGAGGGCGCGCCCAGGGGGTAGGGCGCGCTCCCCAACCTTGTGGGCCCCTCGGTGACCCCCTGACCTAGATCTTCCTCCTATATATTCTCATATACCCCAAAAACTTCCAGGGGAGCCACAAAACCACTTTTCCACCGCCGCAACCTTCTGTACCCGTGAGATCCCATCTTGGCGCCTTTTCCGGCATCCTGCCATAGGGGGAATCGATCATGGAGGGCTTCTACATCAACACCTTTGCCTCTCCGATGAAGCGTGAGTAGTTTACCACAGACCTACGAGTCCATAGCTAGTAGCTAGATGGCTTCTTCTCTCTCTTTCATTCTCAATACAAAGTACTCCTCGATGTTCTTGGAGATCTATTCAATGTAATACTCTTTTGCGGTGTGTTTGCCAAGATCCGATGAATTGTGGATTTATGATCAGCTTATCTATGAATATTGTTTGAATCTCCTTTGAATTATTTTATGAATGATTTGATGTCTTTGCAAGTCTCTTCGAACTATTGATTTGGTTTGGCCAACTAGATTGGTTTTTCTTGCAATGGGAGAAGTGCTTAGCTTTGGGTTCAGTCTTGCGGTGTCCTTTCCCAGTGAGAGTAGGGGCAGAAAGGCACGTATTGTATTGTTGCCATCGAGGATAAAAAGATGGGGTTTTCATCATATTGCTCGAGTTAACTCCTCTACATCATGTCATATTTCTTAAGGCGTTACTCCGTTCTTTATGAACTTAATACTATAGGTGCATGCTGGATAGCGGTCGATGTGTGGAGTAATAGTAGTAGATGCAGAATCATTTTGGTCTACTTGACACAGACGTGATGCCTATATTCATGATCATTGCCTTAGATATCGTCATAGCGTTGCGCTTTTCTATCAATTGCTCGGCAGTAATTTGTTCACCTACCGTAATAATTTCTATCTTGGGAGAAGCCTCTAGTGAAACCTATGGCCCCCGGGTCTATTTTCCATCATATATGTTTCCGATCTATAATTTTAGTTTCCTATTTACTTTCTTTGCAATCTTTTAATTACTTTCCGTTCCATAAACCAAAAATACCAAAAACATTACTTTACCGTTTATCTATCTCCATCAGATCTCACTTTGCGAATAACCGTGGAGGGATTGACAACCCCTTTATCGCGTTGGGTGCAAGTTGGTGTTTGTTTGTGCAGGTATTCGGTGGCTTGCGCATTGTCTCCTACTAGATTGATACCTTGGTTCTCAAAACTGAGGGAAATATTTACTCTACTTTGCTGCATCACCCTTTCCTCTTCAAGGGAAAAACCAACGCAAGCTCAAGAGGTAGCAGGGGTGTCCCGTCCTTCATACTGTAACCCTTAGCCGACGTCTCGGCGCCCGGAGGCGGTAGTGTAGGAGGGGGACCAGGCAATCGGACTATACGCCGTTATAACTTTCACTTAGCCATAGGAGCTTGACTATGGGGGCTGATGACCAGCCCCCAGTGTGGGGGGATGTGCGGCATGCCTGATGGTGAGGCATCTATCACCTAGTTTGTGTAAGGATATACCCTTCATGTTACACGATCTGATCGCCAACCATTGCGGGTTTGATACCAGTCATCGGATCGCTGATCAGTTCACGCCTATTATGACAGTCGGTTTTTGGCTTTATCCAGTAAGGCACTTGACCGTACGAGGCGGAAGTACAATCGTAGTGGTTATCCCTTTACCTTCTTAGCCTAACATGCGTAACATAAGAAGGTAAGCACAGGAGCCGGGCAACCCAACTATTGACTCAAGACATAATTCGGAACTGATGCATATAGTGCAATATCCGAGACGCCGGCCACGTTAGAAAGTAGGGTGCCAGACTTGACATGCGGGGCGAGCCTTATGGCCGAGCCCCCGGTTTATAAGCCGGTTTGCATATAAGGGCGAGTATGTGCCATACGAGTCCAAGGCAAGATCAAAGAGCAGGGGAAAAAGCGTGGTATGAATAACTGTATAAGGACCTGAAAATGCTTGCATTATTTCCCATGGGCTTGTGATGTTTTAGTCATACAATTAGAACTACCAAACAAATCATCAGAAAGGATACATTCTTTCAAAAGAACAAGAAAATTTTACAGATGAAAGGTCTAGTAGAGCCTTGATGTGTGGGTTAATTCCCGAATGGTGCCCTACTGCACGTTTGCGCCTTTACTTCTATTGGGGGGCGTCATCATGGGGTGGATGTGGCAGCGGGCCCTTGAAAAGGGGCCTTCCAAAGATCGCTGCAATGTTAAGGCTTGATGCCGCATAGGTCCTTGATGGTACCTGTTTGTCGTCCGAAGACGCATTGTACCACAGTACAGTCGAACCGTTCTCTTGGTAATTAAGCCCCATAGTTGCACATGGTATTTTGAGTGCGAAATTGTGATATCGAGGCACGTAATGTGCTGCTGGGTTGGGCGGGCTGTGGGGGACATATTCCTATGTACGCCGAACACACAAAGGCCCCTTGGATGGAGATAGGGCCTGTGCCCGCTTGTTCGCCTCTCGTACCTTGATGGTGGGCAGATACTTCGGTCCTCTGTATTCAACCGCCAAGGCCGCGGTATGTTCCTCCGTCCGAAGAGAGCGCTCCGTGTTACCATTGACTGTAATGATGCCTCTTGGACCGGGCATCTTGAGCTTGAGGTAGGCGTGGTGGGGGAGGGCGTGATATCCGCTGCGGAAGGGGGCGATGTCGAAGATCAAGTCTTCGCTCCGAAAATTGCACGGAGAGCCTAATACCACTTCTAAGGTGAGGGTGCTGGAGCAGTGGGCTTCGATGCCGGGGATGACCCCCTTGAAGTTGGTGTTACTGGGTTTGATCCTTGATGGGTCAATACCCATTTTTCTGGACTGTGTTCTCATTGATCAGATTGAGGTTGCTGCCTCCATCCATAAGGACCCTGGTAAGGTGGTATCCGTCGATGATGGGACCAAGGCCGCTGACCCTCCATGACGGATGCTGGTCGGGTGGTCCTTGTGATCGAAGGTGGTTGGACATGCCGACCACGGGTTGAACTTCGGGGCTACATGCTCTATGGCGTAGACGTCCTGAAGTGCGCGTTTCCGCTCCTTCTTCGATATATGAGTGGCATAGATCATATTTATTGTTTTAACCTCGGGAGGTAACTGTTTCTGGCCTCCATTGTTTGGCCTACGAGATTCCTCATCATCCTTGTTTCGGGGGCTTTTGCCCATGTCTTCGGAGAGTTGCTCTTTGGAGAGCACAGTACGATGAAAGTTGTAAGCTGTGTTCGGGGGGGAGTTATTGTCTATCGTTGGCCTCTATGGTAGAACCCGTCGGGGAGGCCTGAGAGGCGGTGGTTTACCCTGTGGCGGATGTCAGCGGTTCGAGTCCGCTTATCTCCAGCCCGACCAGCCTACGAGCATCTTCGGTACTATAATGAAGGACGTTGACACTATCCCATTTAGTTTGCCGGACTGCTTAATCACCCAACAGTTACGGTTGGTATGGTTGGCAGGCTTGTCTGCGGTGCCATGTATCTGGCATGGCCTATCCAGGATAACATCCAACTTAGTGGGTCCGTCCTGGTTTCCTTTAGAGGGCTTCTAGCGCGGCCCTGACTTAGAATTATGGAATCCGGCATTTACTGCCATGTCGTCGGCCTCGGTGCCGTTGTATCGGCATTTGTTTTTAGGGACAATTACACTTCTCCCCCTAACTTGAGCCACCACCTGGGATTTGCCCCTAGTTTTCAGGTATGCTCAAAAATACCCCTCTTCCATCTATGGCCCTTACAGAAATCCCCCTCCGGGTCGTTTCCGTCGGGTCAATGGTCTTTGACCGGTAACTGGGCGTCTGTTGGACATTTTGGCCCCTGGTTCTTACATGTGGGCCCGTATCAAAACGTTATCCACTCGCTCACTCTCTCTTCTCCCTCGCGAAGCACCTCTTCTCTCGTTCCCCTCTTGGCGACCGAAACCCTAAACCTAGGTCACCCTAAATCCCTCACCGGCGGTCCAGTAGCTGCGGCGGATCTGTAGGACTGCGGGCGTCGGGATGCGGTGGGAGTGGAGGTGATTATCCACCGTCTATTTCCCTCTGCTACGGCGGTAAAGGAGGCGGTGTCGACAATGGCGGCTGCCGGTGATTGTGGTGGTGCCAAAGAAGCATCCAGGCAGACGACATAGACGACAGGGATGCAAATTCCAGCAGGGTAAGTTTCTTGTCCCAAGTTTCTTTGAATCTTGACCTGGATCTGTGTTCTGTTACTGTACATAGATTTACCCCGATTGAATGCGCTCTTAGTGGTTACTACATGCTTTTATCGTAGGATGAAACCAGAGAGAGCTTTTCGTCTAAACTGTAGAATGGAGACCACTATCATAGGCAATGGTGGCACAAAAGGAGCCGGTACAGGCTTCACATTTCCTTTAGTGGTGGACAAATCATCAACATTTGTCCAATTTAGAGGTTCTATAAGTGATAAATATCCATGGGGTATTTCTGATGCTGTAGAATTTAGATATTGGGACATGCAGAATACTGTATGGGTGCGAATTCAAAATGATGATGAGTTAGGGGTTATGTTTGCCACAAATGCTGAGAGCAATTCAGTGCAGCTGGAAATTAATGTCATACAAAGGAAAAGAGGGGAAACAAAGAGCAGAGTAGCAAGATCTGCACCCAATCCTTCACAGCCTAGAAGCATCAAACTAGTAGAAGGAAAGCAGCAGCTAGTAGAAGGAAAGCAGCAGCTACTAGTTCACAGTCTCAAAGGTGTGAATCTAGAGGAAGGAAATCAGCAACTGCAACTTCAAAGCCTGATAGCAGTCAGGCTAGAAGAGGAAATGGAACTCACAGCACAGTACAACAACCAGGAACCCCAAGTGCCAACTTGCCTACTCAACCATGTCCTGAGTATAGCAAAGCAACAACAGATCCAATCATAGAAGAGGAACTTCCTGATGAAGTGCCCACAGACGATGAGGATGAAAGAATGCACCCAGAGTTTGTTGTTAGGAAACCACCTAATGAGGATGATGGTGAAGATTACATTCCACCCCCACAATTTGAGGAGACAGACTGATGAAAGAGAGGAGGACAGGGACATGGGATATTCTGAGATAGAGGATGAGGGTAGGCATGATGTGCAGTATAACAGAGATGATCCTTCTTTAGCAGAAGGAACTATATTTTCATATGTCATAGATTGTAGGAATGCACTTTCCACCTTTTCAATCAAGACCCAGAGTGAATTTATAATTGACAAGAGTGAGCCCAGTAGACTAACTGTTCACTGTGCTTACAAAAGGTGTAAGTGGAGGATGCATGCCTCCAGAATGAGAAATAGCACACTTTTTCAGGTAATACACTGTAGGACTAATGTAGTTAGTGTAAATAATAACTTTCCTTAGTAATAACTGTGCATTCATAATTGTATGGACTGTTGCTGACTATTACTTGTTGCAGGTCAAAGTGAACAAGACAGCTCACATATGCCCAAGTGTTACAAGGAGGCAAAGGCTCAGGTCTGCAAAGAGTAGGTGGGTGGCAGATGCTGTGAAGAACTGGGTGAGGGAGAACTCAAATATTTCAGTGCCAACTCTGCAGACAGACTTGAAAAAGAAGTATGGGGTGCAGCTCCCTTACATGAGAGTTTTTTATGGTAAGCAAATGGCACTGGATAACATCTATGGTAAATGGACTGATTCATTCCAACTCTTGTATACTTTCAAAGCTGAAGTAGAAAAGGCATCTCCTGGTAGTGTGGTTAATATTGATAGACACACTGTAGAGTTTAAACTCAATGGACAGAAAAGGTACAAAGAGTGCTTTAGGAGAGTTTTTGTATCATTTAAGGCCTCTTGGCAAGGTTTTCTAGCTGGCTGTAGACCATATCTAGCAGTAGATGCAACAACATTAAATGGAAGGTATAGAGGACAGCTTGTTAGTGCTTGTGCTGTAGATGCATGTAACTAGATCTTTCCAGTTGCATATGGAGTGCTAGAGACAGAGAACATTGAGAGTTGGACTTGGTTTTTCCAGAACTTGAAAGACCTAATAGGCCATCCAGAGGGATTGGTTATTCACACTGATGCCTGCAAGGGACTTGAGTCAGCTGTAGAAGATGTGTTCCCAGGTGTAGAGCACAGGGAATGCATGAGGCATCTTGCAGCTAATTTTAGTAAAAAGTTTAGAGGAAAATTCTTTGATGAAAACTTGTGGCCCTGTTCTTTGACCTACAGCTTGAAAAAGCACAAGTACCATCTCACTCAGTTGTACAGCAAGCAAGGTGTGCAAGAGTACATAGAGGAGCACCACACTAAGTTATGGGCAAGGGCTCTTTTCAATGAAACTTGCAAGCTAGATTATGTTAACAATAATCTTGCAGAGTCTTTTAATTCAAAGATTAGAAAGTGGAAAGGGCTACACATTGTTGATCTGCTTGACAGAATAAGACAATACATAATGGAGAAATTTGACATTAGGCAAAGCATTGCTGCAGCAACATATGTTGGTCATGTAATAATTCCAAAAGTTATGAAAATGTTGCTTGCAAAATCAAAGGGGTTGGACATGACTGTAGTGAAAAGAAGTACACATGAGGCAGAGGTCACTGCAGTTGACAGAGAAAAGAGGGAGTGGAGATATCCTGTAGACTTGAAAGCTAACACTTGTAGCTGCAGAAAGTGGCAAATTACAGGCCAACCTTGCATACATGCACTATACTTCATTACATCAATGAGAGGTCCAGCCAGTGAGATTGACCAGTATGTGCACCCATATTACTCAGTACAAATGTTCAATGCAACATATGCTGACAACTTGCCTGCAATGGAGGGGAAACAACAATGGGATGTAGTTGATCCTGGGTTCAAACTGTGTGCTCTAGTTCGAAACAGGCCCCCTGGTAGACCTAGAAAGACCAGGATTAGGGCAAAGTCAGAAGGAAAAGGACTTGGGGGCAGGAGAAAGAAATGCCCTAGATGTGGCAGACTTGGTCACCATGGCAACAAGTGCAAAGAGTCAATTGACCCAGCTTTTGGAGAAGAGGATGAGCACTGGGGTGCTGACAATGCACCTGAACACAATGATGTACTATCTGATACAGATGAACCTGTAGCAACAAAGGAGGAGGATGCAGTAGAAGAAACAGAAGCACAAGCAGATCTTGAAGATGATGCACCAGTTCCTGTAACTGATGCATCAACTGTAGCAAGTGCTGCAGGAACTACTATGAGGTAACCTGCTATTATAACTACAACTAATTGATTTATCTAACAAATTACTTCATTATTAACTAATAAAAGCTTGTGTTGTTACTTTTCAGCCCAAGGAAAAATTACAAAAGGCCAGCAGATAGAGGTGACAACCCTCTTTCACCAAAGAAGAAGTCGAAAGGCGATACGCTCACGACTGGTGGTTCTGTAACTGGAAGCAACCAGCTTAGCAGGTCTGCCTCTCCTAAGAAGGTGCCAGCTGATGCTAGGAGCACTAGGAGCAAGTCCAGGCTCTCTTCTAATCCTGCATGCAACACTAGGAGCAAGAGGGGAAACTTGCTATGAAGCTTTGAACCATCTGTTTGTTTGAACTATTTAGTTGATGTTGCTGTGTGAACTATGTAATGGTTCATGTTGTCTCATGTTGTTGTGTGAACCTATGTAATGGATCATGTTGTCTCATGTTGCTGTGTGAACCTATGTAATGGATCATGTTGTCTCATGTTACTGTTGTCATACCTTGTTGTCGATGTTGGCATTTTGTTGGTATTATTTGGAATTGATCCTGGTCATAACTTGATGTTGTTCATCATTGATGTTGATCCTATTATACATTGTTGGTATCTTGAGTGACCATAATGATGCAGTATCATTGATCATTGATGTTGTCAATCACTTCCTCCGGCACGTATCCGGGACCATTTGATCGACGAGTAACATGGATTTGAGAGGTACAAACAAAAACAATAAGACAGGGAGAGATCACAAGATCCAATTGATGCTTTTCAATTGCTTTGTCTTTCGAAAAGATGCATAGCATCAAAGTTACACAACCAGGAACTACTCACATCATGAAAAAGTTCACAACATCAAGCTAATTTCTACTCAGTGCCAAACTAGCTTGTTCTCACTGACTAATAGGCATTCTTTGAACCAAACAAATATGATAGAATGCATATGCCAACAATTATCATCAAAAATGCCCATGTTTCCATCTGATCATGCTTCTTCTGCAACTGTAACTTTAACTTCTTCTTTTTCTCTCTGAGATGTGTCACCCTCTTCTCTAAACGATGAGCTTTGAGCCAACTTGCTTCTAGTCCATCAGGTAGTGTCTCAAATGCACGCCCAACAAGATCTGGAGGAGGAGGGTCAACCCACACAGCCCATTCACATTCATCAGGAAGCTGCAACATAAAAAATATCGTCAAAATGCGATCTTGGCACCAATTTGTTGCAAAGCAGATACAATCTACCAAATTACATCAAGTGGGCATCCAAGAAAACGTCTCCCTGTGCTCGCTCCTCCCCAGGCGACACGGCGAGCGGGAACGAGCCCGTGCCCCGGGCACCGATGCTTGGAAAGCTTCTCAAGGCCGCAATAACTCGGATCCGGCATGTAGAACTCGGAGGAGAACTGCACTATGCCGACCCCATCGACCTACGAGAGAGCAAATCCCCAATTTTAGCTCAAACCCTAACGAGAAATCCACGCGCGCACACAAATCAGAGAAGAATAACTTACCTCCACGACGATAGAAGAGCTTGCGGACGACATGCGTGAGGTGCACATCCACGCGGCCTCACTGCCCGAGCTCCAGAACGATGCCCTTCGTGTGCCACCGGTGAATCACCTTGCTCCAGTCTATGCGTGGTCGCGAGGTAGAAGAAACAGAGTGAGTGAGTGGATAACGTTTTGATACGGGCCCACATGTAAGAACCAGGGGCAAAATGTCCAACAGATGCCCAGTTACCGGTCAAAGACCATTGACCCGACGGAAACGGCCCGAAGGGGGATTTCTGTAAGGGCCATAGACGAAAGAGGGGTATTTTTGAGCATACCTGAAAACTAGGGGCAAATCCCAGGTGGTGGCTCAAGTTAGGGGGAGAAATGGAATTGTCCCTTGTTTTTATTACGCCTTGGCTCTCCGTTGCCGTCCCGGACTTCCGAAGTGCCGGGTTCTTTTGGGTTGGTGCTTCTATGAGCCAACCAACTGTCTTCACCCGCGCAAAAGCGGGTCATGAGGGAGGTGAGGGCTGCCATTGTCCTTGGTTTGTCTTGGCCGAGCTGGCGTGTAAGCCATTCGTCCCGGATACTATGTTTGAACGCGGTTATAGCCTCGGTGTCCGGGAAGTCAACTATTTGGTTCTCTTTGGTTATAAACCTGTTCCAAAACTATCGGGCCAACTCGCTAGGCTGCTGGACTACGTGACTCGATCAGGTCGTCGGCATCCGGAAGCCAAACATATGTGCCTTGGAAGTTGGCTCAGAAAGCATCCTTGAGCTCTTCCCAGCTCCTGATCGAATCTTCGGGGAGGCTGTTCAGCCAATGTCGGGCCGTTCCTTTAAGCTTTTGTGGCAGATATTTGATGGCGTGGAGGTTGTCTCCTCGTTCCATATGAATGTGGAGGAGAAAGTCCTCAATCCACACGGCTGGATCTGTAGTGCCATCGTATGGCTCGATATTCACGGATTTAAACCCTTCCGAGAATTGGTGCTGCATCACTTCATTGGTGAAACACATTGGGTGAGCGGCACACCTTATTCAGGCCACGTCCCGTTGAACCTCGGAGTCCATCCTGGTGCGACGTTGATCCCGAACTATGTTGTTTCGGTCAAGCCATGCCTGGTATCCGTCTCTGTTATAGAGAGGATAACTTCGTGACCCATAGATGGACCTAGACTGACCGGCTCTAGCGGCCAGGTTGTGTCGAAGATCATATTGGTATTCTGGTTGTGCCACCTCCTTGCCTTTACAGCAGAGAGGGGCAGGTGGGTTTTCGGCTTCGCCAGCCGCTCTGTCCCTTCCTCGAGGGGGCGGTCGAGCTGGTTGCCTTGGGTTTGTCTGGGTAGTGAGGGCTCGACGGCCTCGTCATCGAATTGTGGCAACAACCTGCGCTTGGAGTAGCTCTTCGTTTGCCACTCGTAGCCGTACCCTTCTTCGGCCGCCAAGACCTTAGTTCATCTGTAATTGAGGGTATCTTGCTCGGTCTTTATCTTTTGCTGATGCTTTTTTAGGCTTCGCGCAGTGGCTATAAGCTATCGCTTGAAGCATTCCTGATCCAGCGGGTCTTCTGGGACGATGAAGTCTTTGCTTCCAAGGCTGATCTCTTCTTCGGAGAGGGGCATCTAATTGCTATCCTCAGAATCATATGGGTCCTCGGGGTTATCTTGATCCTCATGCCTCTTCGAGCCATCGGACTGGTGCTCGGGGGCGGGGTCGCCGAGGTCCCCCGCGTTGTCTGGAGTGTCCCCTTCTCCGGTGCCCATGTTGCTTTCCCTGCTACGCCACCCCTTAGATCGTCGACATTGTCTTCGGCGTTTGGGGGGCTCCTCTCTGAGATTGTGACCATCCCTTCTGGGGGTGCCATCCCTATTAGTGTCGACGCTGTCGTCCTTGGGGGTGTCGACCATGTAGATGTCGTAGGTGGATGTGGCCGTCTAGCGGTCGGTGACGGGAGGGGTGGTGTTTATGCGATCTGTGGCCTCCTCGTCGTCGTCCATGTCGTCCGCCTCCTCATAGGCATAGTCTAGCATGTCGGTTAAATCTTCAGCAGTGGCTATCAAGTGGGTCGTGGGTGGGACGTAGAATTCCTTGTGGCCTACCTAGAGACTCCGTTGCGCGTGAGCCGAGGATGGGCCATCGGTAATAGCCATCATATGGATCCAGTCAAGCATCTCGTTCAACAAGGCGAGGCCGGCCAGAGTGGCGTATGAAGTTTCCTTCGATATGACCTCCGTCGCAATGGTGGGGTAAGGCACGGGTCCGGTCATGGCAATACCTTGGTCGTCGGGCGCCGCACCTGCGTCAAGGTGGAGAGGAGCAAGTTCGGAGGGGGTTGACTCCCTATCTTCGGACACCGGATTCTCATCAAGGCTCAAGGCCGAATCCTCATCGAGGAGGGATGGTCCGGACAAGGTTGACTTCTGGTCTTCGGACATGGGAGACGCTCCCGAGCTCGACATTGGTTGCATAGTAAAGCCGATCCGGAGATCAGATTGGTAATAGCCCCCGAGGTTAATACTTCGGATGCCATGGCTGTTGCAGGCGAGGCTGAGAGGCCCGAGAAGATCAGATAGCCTCTTGCGTCGGTGATGTACTCGAAGTTGCCAAACCTGATCTGGTGCCCAGGGGTGAAATTGTCGATCTGGTTGAGGTGGTTGGTCGCGTCGGCATGCAGAACGATGCTGTCGAACGCGAAAAGTTGCCCGGGGATGAAGATGTCTCCGGTGCTGACATCGTCTCCGATGATCAGGCAAGCCATCAATCCTTCGGCGATCCAACAATGGAAATCTCAATGAAAGCACCAATGTCGGTGTCATAACCGGTGGATCTCGGGTAGGGGATCCCGAACTGTGGACCTTGGATTGATGGGGAATAGTAGATGTAGGACATGATGTTTACCTAGGTTCGGGCCCTCTCTAAGAGGTAAAACCCTACGCCCTGCTTGATTATATTGCTTGTGTATAAGGGGGTTACAGAGTAGATCTACCACGAGATTAGGCGAACTAAACCCTAACTAGTAGGATGGTGGTTGTTCCTCTAGCCTCTACGGACTAAGCCCCCTGGTTTATATAGACACCAGGGGTACTAGGGTTTATAGATAGTCGGTTACACGAAGGAAACATCAGATCGTCCATCATGACTTGGGGTGTACTTCAAGGCATAAGAAGTCTTCAATCCGGATACGGTGCAGCCCAATAGGCCGACCCATGAGAGATAGCCCCCCCCCCGAGGACCCCTTGTCCAGGACCCCCTCACATGTATCGTTGCTATTAAGGATAAAAGGATGGCATTTTATTCATACATGAATAGTGTTGGGAGACGTTGCATGGAAAACAAAAAAAAATCTACACACACGCAGGATCTATCCATGGAGATGCATAGCAACGAGAGGGGAGAGTGTGTATACGTACCCTTGTAGACCGTAAGCGGAAGCGTTTGTTAACGCGGTTGATGTAGTCGAACTTCTTCGTGCTCCAATCGACCGAGTACCGAACGTACGGCACCTCCGAGTTCAGCACACGTTCAGCTCGGTGACGTCCTCCGCCTTCTTGATCTAGCAAGACGCCGAGGTAGTGAATGAGTTCCAGCAGCACGATGGCATGGCGACGGTGATGGTGAAGCTATCTCCGCAGGGCTTCGCCTAAGCACTACGAAAATATGACCGGGGGTGTAAACGGTGGAGGGGGGCGCCGCACACGGCTAAGACAATGTTGTGTTGTGCTAGGCACCCCCTCCCACATATATATAGGTGGGGGAGGAGGGAGCATCCAAGAGGCACTCCCAAGTACGACGAATCCTACTTGGGGTCCTCCCCAAGTGGCCCCCTTTCTTATATAAGTGCGCGGGGGGGAGGAGGAGGTGGCGCCCCCCTTTCCTTTCTCTCCTGAGGAGGGAAAGACGGGAGGGGCCACCCCTCCCCTTTCCTTCCCCTAGGGCCGGCCAGCCAAGGAGAGGGGCGCGCCAGCCCCCTACTGGGCTGGTCTGTCCCCTCCTTTGGCCCATTAGGCCCATACACTTACCGGGGGTGTCCGGAACCCCTTCCGGTGACCCGATGACTACCCGGTGCACTCGAGAACACTTCTGGTGTCCGAATACCATCATCCTATATATCAATCTTTACCTCTCAACCATTTCGAGACTCCTCGTCATGTACGTGATCTCATCCGGGACTCCGAACAACATTCAGTCACCAAATCATATAACTCATATAACACTATATCGTCAACGAACGTTAAGCGTGCGGACCCTACGGGTTCGAGAACTATGTAGACATGACCGAGACACCTCTTCGGTCAATGACCAATAGCGGAACGTGGATGCCCATATTGGCTCCTACATATTCTACAAAGATCTTTATCGGTCAAACCTTATGACAACATACGTAATTCCCTTGGTCCATCGGTATGTTACTTGCCCGAGATTCGACCATCGGTATCTTCATAACTAGTTCAATCTCGTTACCGGCAAGCCTCTTTACTCATTTCATAATACATCATCTTGCAACTAACTCCTTAGTCACTTTGCTTGCAACGCTTCTTATGATGTGTATTACCGAGAGGGCCCAGAGATACCTCTCCGATACTCGGAATAACAAATCCTAATCTAGATCTATGCCAACTCAACAAACACCTTTGGAGATACCTGTAGAGCATCTTTATGATCACCCAGTTATGTTGTGGCGTTTGATAGCACACAAGGTATTCCTCCGGTATTTGGGAGTTGCATAATCTCATAATCGAAGGAATATGTATTTGACATTAAGAAAACAATAGCAATAAACTTGAACGATTAATATGCTAAGCTAACGATGGGTCTTGTCCATCACATCATTCTCCTAATGATGTGATCCCGTTATCAAACGACAACTCATGTCTATGGTTAGGAAACCTTAACCATCTTTGATCAACGAGCTAGTCTAGTAGAGGCTCACTAGGGACACGGTATTTGTTTATGTATCCACACATGTATTTAAGTTTCCGGTCAATACAATTCTAGCATGAATAATAAACCTTTATCATGATTTAGGAAATATAATAATAACCATTTTATTATTGCCTCTAGGGCATATTTCCATCAAATAGATCTTGTCTACATCATGTCATCATTCTTATTGCATTACTCTGCTTCTCTTTAATACACTAGATGCATGCTGGATAGCGGTCGATGTGTGGAGTAATAGTAGTAGATGCAGGCAGGAGTCGGTCTACTAATTTGGACGTGATGCCTATATACATGATCATTGCCCAACAATAATATGTTTACCCACCGTATGCTATTTTCTCGAGAGAAGCCACTAGTGAAATCTACAGCCCCCGGGTCTATCTTTTATCATAATGTTTTCAGATCTATTATTCAAAAAACCCAATCTCATACAATTTAATCTGTCTTTTTACCCCCGGCACTTTTTCTTTGCTTATTTTTTGTGTGTTTTTGCTAGATCTATTTATCCAATCTCATACAATTTAATCTATCTTTTTACCGTAGAGGGATTGACAATCCCTCTTACGCGTTGGGTTGCAGGTATTTGTTCTTTGTGTGCATGTACCGTTTACATAGTGTTGCTTGGTTCTCCTACTAGATTGATAACCTTGGTTTCATAACTGAGAGAAATACTTGCCATAGCTGTGCTGCATCATCCCTTTCTCTTTGGGGAAACACCAACGCAGATTTAATCTACCTTCATGCGGCGCACCAGCTGTAGCTCAGCGGCACGCCGGTCCCATCACCGATGCTTGCTCACCAGAACACTGCGGCTTGCCGGGTATAGCATCCGACATCACCGGTTACACTCTTCTCCAGCATTGGCTAGTGTTGTTCGCATGACCTCATGGACATTGCAACTACTGCCTTGCTGGTGGTAAAACAACAGCTAGCGACAACATTGTCAGCCACACCGCTCATCGCAAACGTGAGGAGCAAGGAGTTGCCCACGTGCCAACCTCGCTTGTAGCAACTTGTGTCCTCCCTGACTCCCTCTCGCCGCACGCGTCCAGAGGGTCTCTCACAGCGGTGCCCCAATAGGTGCTCGTGCACGCCAGAGATTGCCACGGCCGGAAGTGGCCATCGTTGGCGAGGTGGGGGACAAGGCTTGCCTGCTCCCTCCCTATGCTCCCATCCATGCTCCCCATTCATCCTACGGCTGCATTTTTTCCTCCCCACGTCCCTTTTTCTAGCGATAAAAAGAAAGAAACCATAGTATTCTCTCTCTCCCTTATATGTATTCTCTTCCTATAGCCGATCATTCCTTCAATGAAGACGCTGGTGAACCAGCTATAGCCTGGCAGCCCCGATCTCGTTCTCCTGCCGACGGCACCTCCTTCTCTCTCACCAACCGGCCACTTCCCCAAGTCAAACCAGGATATGCCGCCACGGCTGTAGCAGGAGGTCGAGACTAAACCGAACATGGGCTGCCACACACAGCTCTAGCAAGAGGTCGGGAATGAACCGGTCATGGGCCGCCGCCTCACGCGGGAAGTCGGCTACTCAGCGTGAAGGAGGAGCAGGGTTGCCCCATCGTACTTTCACAGTGGCGCTACCCACGTCCAGACATCGGCCCTCTCCTACCACAAGACCGCTTCCACTTAGACGAAGCCATCGGAGGCTGCGACCACGAGCATCCCCGGCACTCTCACGCACAAGCTGACAAGTCGACATGAGTATGTGGTTTCTGGCGATGGCCGCCGCGTCGTTCATGCTCGCGTTGCTGCTCTACATCAGTAGAAAAGTCGCTGATAGATATGCGGTAGTCTCCAGATTGCAATTTTTTGCTTTGTTCATATTTGTATCTTTGCTGAAGTTTGTGTATATCTGGATAGATTTGGCACGCAGGCCACTGTTTTTTTTTTTAGAATCACCGGGGGGGAGCTCCCCCACCTGAATATATTACTCAAAGGACTGCCATGGCAGTAAGTACAGAATTACATAGGCACGGTGCAATGTGCAGAGAGGTAGGAACGCCACGAGAAGACGTCCTCCTTGTCTTGTGTTTCCACAAGACGATGAGACCAGAGATCCAAAACAGAAATAAGGTTCCTAAGGGTTATTACTGAGCTTTGATCCATTGTCCTAAACACCATGTCATTACGTGCTGCCTAGATCATCCATAATAAAGCCAAGAGGACCAAGGGCCATGCCGTGGTGGAGAGGTGAGGAGGTATAGTGATGTCCCATAGGTCTGCGATGTCGTCGGTTGGTGGCAGGAGCCCAAGTCGTTGCCAAATCCTATTAGCAAGAGGGCATGTGATGAAGAGGTGGCTGGAGTCTTCGGGTAACCTAGCACACCAGGGGCATATATCTGAATCGATTATATGCTTGTGTGCAAGATTGACCCTGGTGTTGAGGCGGTCTTTGAAGAGTAACCAGGCGAAGACTTTAAGCTTTCGAGGAGCCTTGGCGCTCCAAATGAGAGGAGCAATGAGATCGTTATCTGGCCGAACCATGAGGGCACCGTATGCATGCTTGGTGGTGAAGCCAATGCCATGTCGTAGGAACCGTTGATCTTCCCCCGCCGAGGGCATGAAGTCCTGCAAAATAGCCACAAGCGACACAAGCTCTTGTTATGCCGTGAGGGAGAGACGATTACGGAGTTTAGCTTGGATACCCAAACGCAAAATGTTATCCACTTTAGCCAGCACTAAGGTAGAGTGTGAAAATAGGTGGGGGAAGGTGATGGCAAGGGGTTGTGGAGCCAGCCAAGTGTCTAGCAAGAAGTAAGTATGTGAGCCATTGTTTGTTAGCACGAACGTGATATTCTGTAGGGTAGGGATTTGCTGTGAAATTGTGCGGCACAGAAAAGAGGTTTGAGGGGATGAGGAGACAAGTGTGTTAGGGTGTTGGAGATCAAGCCACTCTAGCCAAGGTGTCTGTGCATTGGAGAGTGCTTTGGCAGCAAATTTCATAAGGAGGCAGTTGTTTTAAACTTGCAGGTTTTTGAGCCCTAAACCACCGAATTTTTTTGGTAAGCAGACATTTTTCCAGACATTGAGGACCTGAGCAAGCATCGTCTCCTGCCCAAAAAAAGCCCTCCTCAGAGAGTCAAAGGTTTTGATTGTTTTCTTGGGGATGCAAAACATAGACATGAAATAGGTAAGGATTGAGTCCATAACCGTGGAAATGAGGATGAGCCGATCGCCTTTATCGAGAAGTTTGGCATGCCAGCCCAAAAGTAACTTCCTAGAATGTTCTACCAAAGGGTTGAAGGCATTGGTGAGAGGTTTAGTCGGGGCGAGAGGAAGACTGAGGTAAGTTTGCGGGAAGGAGGCGCATGAGCACCCCATGGCGAGGGCAATGGCAGCAGTCTTGGAATCGTCCGTGTGTAGAGTGGCTAAGGTTGTTTTGGAGAAGTTGATGGCGAGGCCCGTGGTGTGTGCAAAATTGTTTAGGATTACTTTAAGGGCTGTGGCGGTGGCAGGAGAGGCGGCTGCAACCATGAGCGTATCATCGGCGTATTGGAGGACAGTGGGAGGCAGGTGGGAGAAGATGGGGTGGTGGAGAGCAGGTTCAGAGTTCTGGAGGATGAGCTGTTGAAGCAGGTCGGTGACGATGAGGAAGAGGTAGGGAGAAACCGGATCACCTTGTCGCAATCCATTTTTGCATTGAATCCAGTTGCCTGGGATCCCGTTCAGTAGAATGGCCGCTTTGCCTATGTGGAGGATGTTTTGGGTCCAACTGCGGAAGGTTGGGGAGAACCCACGTATTGCCAGGATTTTGTCAAGGGCAGGCCAGGCCACTGAGTCGAAAGCCTTTCTGAAATCCAGCTTAAAGACCATAGTTGGTTTTTTACGTGAGTGGCAAGAGCTAATGAGATCGGCTGCAAAGACAAAATTTTCGGCGATATTTCTGCCAGAGATGAAGCCGGTCTGGTTGCCATGCACTAGCAGAGGGATGAGCGGCTTTAGGCGAGAGGTGATAACTTTAGCAACAGCTTTGACTGGACAGTTCTGCAGTGAGATAGGCCTAAAGGCGTCGAGTGATGTTGGCGCGTCCTTCTTAGGAAGGAGGACAATGGGCACGGTTTAGGCGTTCTGTGTCTGCTAAGCCTTGGTGAAAGAGAGAAAAGAAGGACAGGACTACATTTTTTTACTAAAGGCCAGAAGGATCTATAAAAGGAGGGTCCGAAACCGTCCGGTCCAGGGCTAGCTTTGGGGTTCATTGTGAAGAAGGCAAGCTTAATTTCCTCTTTGGTAAAAGGCTCATCCAGGACGTGGAGTCCGGGCACCGGCTGTGGATATATAGATTTTAGATCAAAATCCCATGTCGTCGGGGCTGGAGTGCCAATTAGTGAGACGAAGAAATCACGTAAGATTTCTGCCTTTTGATGGTGAGCAGATGTGGCACCCCGATCCGCATGGAGCAGGGGGCCTTCGCAAGCCAGCCCAGGATTACGCCTGACGCACGACAGGTCCATGATACAGCATTCCAGGTACAATAATATTCATCAAATACATGTGTATAAGATTACATCATTGATGAATACAATTTTCTGGCATAGCCCTAAGGCTATTTACATGGCAGCGGAAGTCCATATAAATGGCGGCGGAAATCTTGGTTTGGCAGCGTCTCACTAAGGCTGGGCTCCATAACGCACAGGACTGGCAAGATTACGACCTAGCACGACGGAACAAGCGAACGACCTACAAAACCGGCATGACACGCCAGGTCAGTACATTGAATGTACTTGCAAGACAACCAAATACATAGCATCCAAACAAACAGAAGACAAAGCAAGAACCAAGCATATGCAACAGTCTACATCAACACAACTTCTAAGTATGGCATGATATTAACTAGAATCATAATTCAAACTAGGCATGAATAACATCATAGCATCAACTATCATGGCATATCAAACTTACTTCTATCATAACAACAACAAAGCATAGCATATCAAAACAGGGCATGGCATCATGAAACTATGCTGAAAATAAACTACCAGTTACCTCCCGTGAAGACATGTTGTAATAACCTTATGCCACAATCACTTACTCTGCCACGGCTCCTCGGAGCACAATCATAACTTACCGAGACCTCGTCTCGGGGTCATATCAACACATCATCGTGACTTCTCATGATTATTTCATAGTCCAAGCCATCACATTAGTTATCACATCTTAGTTATCACATAATTTATTAGCTGATTTATCTTCCATTTCGACCGAGACCCGATAGTGGGACCTACTACGAACCTGTGCCCATGACCGAGGACGCGGCTATCGATAGATTGAATACACTCTGCAGAGGTAGCGCACTTTACCCACACTACGGAACCCTGGTCTCGCACTCCCATACGTGCGGACCAAAGCGTTCCGACAAAACCGATCTACTGCCATGACGCCCTCCCGGCCACTCCGACCAACACCCCTTAAGGGTTCAGTCCTGGGTGGCCCTGTACCTACCAAAGGTACCAACGGCCACCGTCATGGCAAAACGGTCCCAAACGGGGACATGAGCTCAAAACCAAACCCGGGCACACAAGGCTTATGTCTGCCTATCTGATCAGGGTAAGCGCGCCCATAACCTTCCCTTGCGGGAGGCACCGGCGAGAGGCATGACAATAGACCCAGCTAGGACCTTCCCACAAGGTAAATGTGGTTGCACTGGAGAAAGCTCGATTTGGTGGCACTATGATATCCCAGTGATGGCGGAGGAGGTTTGTTATTAAGTCATATTATTAATTTCTCCACCATCATCAACATTATGAGCATATTAAACAAGAATGCAACAATGAACATGCAACTAACAAATGCATTAACAAATATCAAGCTACTCTAGTGAACAGTTATAGCATATGAAACATAACAATACTAGACACTAGCTTATTGACGGTGCAACAAAATCATCATAACATCAAGACTACTGGCATGAACTAAACTAGACAGAGGCATGATATTATCAACAACAACATAACTAGCATGGCAAAAGCTATCATGAGAGGTAAGCAAGCAGTACTAACATATATCACAACTGAAATAACGGCAGACGAAACAGACAGAAACTACTGCAACTAAGCACACACACACGAGGTACCAGCAAAGTCAACACGCAAGTTCAGGGCTCATGATAAGAGGTTGGCTTGCCTGGGGTCGAGGATTACTCCGAAAAAAGTGCGGAACGATCGCGAAAAGATTTGCCGGAAACAGTTCTCTCTCGGAGGGGGCTGTTTACGGGCAAGGGCAAAGTGGTCATTTTCACTGTGTGAAAACATAATGAAAATGATACCAACGGAAATAGTTCAGCGAGACGAAGACGTGAGCGTTGGTTTCACCTCAATCGGAGTTACGGTTGTCGAGATACGCAGGGTTGACGTTCAGGGACCTATCGGTGAAAGTTTTTCAGCAAACAGGCCCCTGGAGGAAAAACTAAACGTGCCTTTGGGCTGAATACGTTTTCCGCACAGGGAAACGCATTATGGGCCGAACTGCCCAGGCAATACGTTTTCTGACATGGAAAGCGTATTCACCAGGAATACGTTTCCAGAGCAGGGCCAGCGGAGCCACGTCCTCCTCTCGCCGACTGGTGGGTCTCGTAGGGTGGGGCCCGCCTGTCCTGGCTTCTTCTTCCTCCCGCACGTACGCGCGCCTGGCCGAGGGAGATGCCCGCCTCGACGGCGATTGCCGGCGGCTCCGGCCGCCTCAGACGACGGCCGACCTATCCACGAGCTCAGGAGCGAGAGGCGCATCCCGTGGTCGTGTCCGTTGCCGGCGAGGAGCACGGGAGAAGGAGCAGCAGGGCTCGCCGTGGAGGTGGTCTTCGGACTCCGCCGAACAGGGGGCTCCGGTGGGGGAACTGGGTGGGCAAGGCTACGGGAAGGTGCGCCGGACCTCGGGGAACGCATAGGTGGTGGTGGAACGGTGAGGGTGGCACGGCGTTGCCGGGATCGAGCGAAGCCCGAAACTGCGGCCATGGTGATGGTGGGGATCGGAGAGCGACTCCGGGGACGAGTGAAGGGCTTGGGGAGGCTTGAGGACTGCGAGGGAGCTCGGGACGGGCTTAAATAGCCACGGGGATGAGCTCTAGGGGAGGGGAGGAGGTGACACGCGGCACGGCTACGTGTCCACGCGCCGGCGACGTGCATGCGCGGCCAAAGGCCACAGGAAGCGACGGGGACACGACGAGGGGGATGCGGACGATGCGCAGGGGCTCACGGAGACGAGGGGCGCTCGTGGACGAGAGGGAGAAGGGGACAAGAGCGAGGAAGGGACGGTGCACACGGGCAGGGACTGTGCGGCGACAGCGACGGCTCGACGAGGAAGAAAACGAAGGGGAAACGGGCCAAGGCGCACGGCGACGATGAGGCTGAGCTGGTTGACAAGCTTGGACGAGCCAGAACCGGACGGAGCGGCGCCACTGTGGCCAACAGTGCGCAGACCACCGATTTGGCTGGCATAGCCCCGTGGTCACCACCGACAACGCATGCTCTGGTCGTCTACTTGGTGCCAAATGATGTCTACAGCGTAGTCCTTCCAACGCTCATTAAGACTGAAGTGATGGAACGAGCAAAGGTGTAGTGAGCAGAGGGAAACAGGCTCGACAAGCTTGCTGTTGCAAACTTGGCAACATCCTGGTGATCAGCACAAAGAGGTTAAGGGCAAAACTGGTTGTCTAGGAGGTTTAGGATAGCAAGGACTACGGTCCTGGGAAGTTGGAAGGGATTTGGGCAAGGATTTAGCATAGCTGCAGTTCAAATGCCAAATCTGACCCAGAAAGCAAATGATGAAGAAGCACTCACTAGGAGTGATGGATTGGGCTAAAACTTGGCAAAGCTTCCTTATTTGGTCATATGTAGATGCTGCAAAAAGATCATACCAAATGGACTTGCCCAATTGGTACTTGTTTCACAAGCATCAGATCTGACCAGAAACTTTGGAAAAATCCAGGAAAATATTGGCTACATGAAATGAGCCAAAATTGGTTGGAGGTAGGTTATATGGAGAGGAGAAGGCTTAGGAATATTTTCAGCCATAATGGAGCAAGATAAAATAGACTTGCTTCACAAACTGAAAATTTGGACAGAAACCAAGAATTGCTCCTGTGCTCACATAGCTCAATGAAATGAGCTGAATTTAGGTGGAGGCCAATGATTTGGAATACTTGAGAGGATGGCAAAGTTTCATCCCATTTGTAAACTCTATGAAGATACTTCCTTCACAAAGTTACAATCTGGTCAGAAACTTTGAAAAATTGCACAGGGAGCTAGGATGAATGGATTGAGCTCATCTTTGGTATTCATGGGTGATTTATCAAGGTTAATCACCCTGCCAATTTGCAGCTCAATAGGAATTAGGAATAAGGCACTTCCTTTGCAAAATTTCAGAGAAGGCAGAAACTTGCATTGGATCATGTGCCAAATTTTTGAACTGAGGAACATGAGATAAGAATGGAACTAGTGATTATATAGCAAGGACAAGCTCCACAATTTATGGGAGAATTTTCCCTACTATAAAAATAGTAGTTCCTTTAGGAAGTGGCAGAAATGCAATATTGGTATTAAATAGGAAAAGGCATTTTTCCATATTTAATTATGGCCAATATCTTTGCCAGAGCTTGGATTAGACATAAATATCAACTCCACCAATTCTCATGAATTTTGGAGATGGCTAGATATGCCTTTGGATTTTATCCCTCGGAAAGGCAAGAAAAGGAATAAATCCTAATTCAAAAATATTGCATGGGACTTGGCAATATTTTTGCATATCCAAGGTTTACAAGGATAGGAGGGTCTCAAGGAATAGATGGGATGATCAACAGCTCAAGGAAAATGATAGCTCCTTTGTAATCACAAAGGCCATCTTTAAATTCCAACAATTTGGAGTTAGGGTTTGAGAGGGTTTGAGCTGAGACAAATGAGGTCTTGCCCACTGAAAAAGACATGAGCAAGGTTTTGAAAGGTTGGAAATGACAAAATTTCTCAGAGTCATCCAGCAAACTCAGGAGAAAATTTTGAGAATGAGTGCCAGGAAGGAATAACAGCACAAAAATTGATAACCCAATTTTGGGGCTGTTACAAACCTTCCCCCCTTAAAAGAATCTCGTCCTCGAGATTCCTAGGCTTACAGCACAATTGCAAAGATAACTACTCCGGGGGAAAACCTCTGGGTTAATTTTAACCCTTTGGTCAAATTCGAACGAGTTTGGGGCATCGATAATTGGTACACCTAGGGAGAGATATGGGCAAACACGGTTATATCCACGGCTAGGGGCACTCAAGATCAGACTCCCGAAAAATGCTGGATGCACCCCAATGAACAGTGGTTTCACCTGCTGACACGTGGGTCCAGGGCCCATTGGCAGCCTCCTTCTTCTACCTCCGGCTAACTGCTTCTCCGTGATGCTGCTCCGCGTGCGGCTTGGCGCAGCGCGCATCTAGCTCCTAGGGCGATGAGGACCCTAGTGCCGTAGTGCGCGGCGTGCACGGCGCCGGTGCAGCGAGCACTCATGTCGCGGGCCAGCACCTTGTCGGCACTGCTCACGGATTCGCCTCCTGGACGCCGGTGATTGAGCGACGAGCGGTTTTCCTGGACCTCGCTCATCGTACACCGGAGTTGGGCTATAAAAAGGCAGTGCGGCTCTCCTCCAGCACACAAACACAATGCCGCTCTACTACCTATTCGGTTTGGACGAGATCAAGCTGAGCTCCTTCGGTGAGGCTGTGTTCCTGGTGGCACTGCGATGGTTCCTAGCTGCGCTGCTGGGCACGCTGATTGGCTCGTCGATCATCCTGCTGACGATCATCAGGTACGAGCGAGCTCGAGGCAACGCGCGGCCAGCTGCGGTGGCTCGAGGTGTGGAAGAAGATGGTGCACGGGGTGGTCCTCCACCATGCTTAATTCTCCGACGCTTCGCGCCGGCGGAGTAATCGCGTGCTGCGGGCAGCAGTGGTGGCAATCTGCCTGCGCCACGCAAGGCAGAGGCAATGGTGGGGTTTGGATGCAGGTGAGGTGGCTGCACCAGCTCAGGAATCATGCCGGAGTACGGATAAATTTCGCGGATTGCTCCACGAAATGTAGGTGTCAGGGTAGAATCGGAGTTGAAATCGGTATCGGGGTAGATGTACCGGATCGAGTGAAATAAAGCTGACAACATTTCTCCAGATACGAACTTGGAGCTAACGAAAAAGAATTAGGTACGAGAAATGGCCAGATGAAAATGCCTCTTCGAGGCTCTGGGTTAGGAAAATCTGACACACAGGGTGTGCACAGATAGAGAGGGAGGTGTGACTTTGCATTCCCCCGAGTACTGCCCGAATGTACTCGTGGGTGAACCGGGTATGTGTGCAGTATGCAATGCAGTCTAAACTAACAACACACAAGTGCAATAAACATGCAATGAAAAACACATCAGACAAATAATACTAAGGTGTTTTAATGCTAGTGGGTATATGTACTCCTGGCATACATATACCTACACCAGCGCGCATTTTATTAAAGACTCAGGACGAGCCAATGTTATTTAGTGTATGTGATACTGATTAAAATCTTGTTATCACACATTGCCAACCCTGTCAAACATCTCTGTTTGACGGAGAGACAAACAAAAACAAGCACAAAAATTCAAAAGCAAGCAAGCATACACAAACACATTACGGGCTACAAACAATACAAGCATACAACAAAGCACGAACGCTCTACGCGCTAAACGAAACTACTCACTCCAGGATACATAGTTCTATCCTCATATCGGGGATGAACCGACTGACTGACCTACTCGCAGAATCATCTCACTGCGTGACTGAGGTCATGCAGAGGACTGGCCTTGCTGGGGCTCTCCGGGAGGACGAAGACTGAGCCAATCTCCATCTTCATCGTCCGACACTACTATGGGTTGGGGTTCGACTGCTGGAGGTGTGGCTGAAATTGATCCAAGCAAATGCTGCTGGTGGATCCGTAAAAGAGCCTTGTCGAGGGTGATGATGTTGGGTCTAGGCCACAACACAGGCTGAGAGGGTAGCACTGGCTCGGATGGCGTTGGGTGAATGGCTTGAGATGTGAATTTACGAGCCTCACGATAGGCTTCCTTGACGACTCGTACCGCATCGTTGTCCAGGGTTCTAAATTCGGCAAGCATCTTGGAAATCATCATCCCCTGGGCAGTGATATATTGCACCAGGCGAGCGATTGCGGGGTCATCTCCTTGGATAGCGGGAGAAGGCTGAATTCCTGCTTCTGCCACAATGGGGAAAAAGCAGAAGTCCCGCCTCTCTGCCACCTGCGGAAACTTGGTTCGGAGGTATAGGGTGGCCTCCACAGCAGCGGCCTGAATGGTTAAATCAGCGGTAGGCATGGCTCTACCCTGAAAAACCAAAGGCTGGCCATCTACTGCGGGACCTGGGCTGATGTGCACTCTTGCATCATAGCGATGAAGGTGAGGGACGGGTGTCGATTGGAACACCAGGTAATCGGGGTTAGCCTTATAGCCAAAGGCTTTGGTGAGCATCTCGGTAAGAAGGGGTGGAAAGCCAGTGTGGTTGACGGCACAGGCGCGGGTGTAAAACTAGGGAGCTTTGAAGGTGCTAGTCATGGCTGGGGAGCTACTAGCTAAGCTTTTCTGCAGGGACATGGCTGACTGAGGGGTGAGCGATACGGCTAGCAGAAAGGGGGCTTTTATAGGCAGCTATGCGGGACATGCCCGCATGGTGTGGCCCCTTTCCCTTAATGGCGAAGGGTAAGCGGTGCGGCCGACCAGAAAGGATAGGGTTGCTATTCAATCCACGGATAACTAGGCGGGGACAGCGGGGTAAGGACGTGTCGTTCCCGACTGTGCCACCTGTTGATTACAGTGGCCATGCCGGATGCCAGGGATGGGTCAAATCCCTTAGGGTCATTACGGGTTGATGGTAGCGGTGAGCTAATGCTAGGATAACCTATGCCAGCCTGGCTGCTCTGATACCATCTCCTGTGGCACCCCGATCCGCATGGAGCAGGGGGCCTTCGCACGTCAGCCCAGGATTACGCCTGACGCACGACAGGTCCATGATACAGCATTCCAGGTACAATAATATTCATCAAATACATTTGTATAAGATTACATCATTGATGAATACAATTTTCTGGCATAGCCCTAAGGCTATTTACATGGCAGCGGAAGTCCATATAAATGGCGGCGGAAGTCTTGGTTTGGCAGCGTCTCACTAAGGCTGGGCTCCATAACGCACAGGACTGGCAAGATTACGACCTAGCACGACGGAACAAGCGAACGACCTACAAAACTGGCATGACACACTAGGTCGGTACATTGAATGTACTTGCAAGACAACCAAATACATAGCATCCAAACAAACAGAAGACAAAGCAAGAACCAAGCATATGCAACAGTCTACATCAACACAACTTCTAAGCATGGCATGATATTAACTAGAATCATAATTCAAACTAGGCATGAACAACATCATAGCATCAACTATCATGGCATATCAAACTTACTTCTATCATAACAACAGCAAAGCATAGCATATCAAAACAGGGCATGGCATCATGAAACTATGCTGAAAATAAACTACCAGTTACCTCCCGTGAAGACATGTTGTAATAACCTTATGCCACAATCACTTACTCTGCCACGGCTCCTCGGAGCACAATCATGACTTACCGAGACCTCGTCTCGGGGTCATATCAACACATCATCGTGACTTCTCACGATTATTTCATAGTCCAAGCCATCACATTAGTTATCACATCTTAGTTATCACATAATTTATTAGCTGATTTATCCTCCATTTCGACCGAGACCCGATAGTGTGACCTACTACGAACCTGTGCCCATGACCGAGGACGCGGCTATCGATAGATTGAATACACTCTGCAGAGGTAGCGCACTTTACCCACACTACGGAACCCTGGTCTCGCACTCCCATACGTGCGGACCAAAGCGTTCCGACAAAACCGATCTACTGCCATGACGCCCTCCCGGCCACTCCGACCAACACCCCTTAAGGGTTCAGTCCTGGGTGGCCCCGTACCTACCAAAGGTACCAACGGCCACCATCGTGGCAAAACGGTCCCAAACGGGGACATGAGCTCAAAACCAAACCTGTGCACACAAGGCTTATGTCCGCCTACCTGATCAGGGTAAGCGCGCCCATAACCTTCCCTCGCGGGAGGCACCGGCGAGAGGCATGACAATAGACCCAGCTAGGACCTTCCCACAAGGTAAATGTGGTTGCACTGGAGAAAGCTCGATTTGGTGGCACTATGATATCCCAGTGATGGCGGAGGAGGTTTGTTATTAAGTCATATTATTAACTTCTCCACCATCATCAACATTATGAGCATATTAAAAAAGAATGCAACGATGAACATGCAAGAAACAAATGCATTAACAAATATCAAGCTACTCAAGTGAACAATTATAGCATATGAAACATAACAATACTAGATACTAGCTTATTGACGGTGCAACAAAATCATCATAACATCAAGACTACTGGCATGAACTAAACTAGACAGAGGCATGATATTATCAACAACAATATAACTAGCATGGCAAAAGCTATCATGAGAGGTAAGCAAGCAGTACTAACATATATCACAACTAAAATAACGGCAGACGAAACAGACGGAAACTACTGCAACTAAGCACACACACGAGGTACCCGCAAAGTCAACATGCAAGTTCGGGGCTCATGATAAGAGGTTGGCTTGCCTGGGGTCGAGGATTACTCCGGAAAAAGTGCGGAACGATCGCGGAAAGATTTGCCGGAAACAGTTCTCTCTCGGAGGGGGCTGTTTACGGGCAAGGGCAAAATGGTCATTTTCAGATGTGAAACATAATGAAAATGATACCAACGGAAAGATTTCGGCGAGACGAAGACGTGAGCGTTGGTTTCACCTCAATCAGAGTTACGGTTGTCGAGATACGCAGGGTTGAAGTTCAGGGACCTATCGGTGAAACTTTTTCAACAAACAGGCCCCTGGATGAAAAACTGAACTTGCCTTTGGGCTGAATACGTTTTCCACACAGGGAAACGCATCATGGGCCGAACTGCCCAGGGAATATGTTTTCTGACTTGGAAAGCGTATTCGCAATGAAAACGTTTCCATAGCAGGGAAACGTATACCGTGGGCGGGCGCGTCCACTTATCCGACGTGGCCAGCGGGGCCACTCCCTCCTCTCGCCGACAGGTGGGTCCCGTAGGGTGGGGCTCACCTGGCGTGGCTTCTTCTTCCTCCCGCGCGTACGCGCGCCTGGCCGAGGGAGACGCCCACCTCGACGGCTATTGCCGGCGGCTCCGACCGCCTCAGACGACGGCCGACCTATCCACGAGCTCAGGAGCGAGAGGCGCATCCCGTGGTCGTGTCCGTTGCCGGCCAGGAGCACGGGAGAAGGAGCAGCAGGGCTCGCGGCGGAGGTGGTCTTCGGACTCCGGCGAACAGGGGGCTCCGGTGGGGAAACTGGGTGGGCAAGGCTACGGGGAGGTGCGCCGGACCTCGGGGAACGCATAGGTGGTGGGAACGGGGAGGGCATGACATTGTCGGGATCGAGCGAAGCCCGAACTGCGGCCATGGCGATGGTGGGGATCGGAGAGCGACTCCGGGGACGAGTGAAGGCTTGGGGAGGCTTGAGGACTACGAGGGAGCTCGGGACGGGCTTAAATAGCCGGGGATGAGCTCTAGGGGAGGGGAGGAGGTGACACGCGGCACGGCTACGTGTCCACGCGCCGGCGACGTGCATGCGCGGCCAAAGGCCACGGGAAGCGACGGGGACACAACGAGGGGATGCGGACGACGCGCAGGGGCACACGGAGACGAGGGGCGCTCGCGACGAGAGGTAGAAGGGACAAGAGCGAGGAAGACGACGGTGCACGGGCGTGCACTGTGCTCGGCGACGGCGATGGCTCAACGAGGAAGCAAACGAAGGGGGAAACGGGCCAAGGCGCACGGCGACGATGAGGCTGAGCTGGTTGATAAGCTTGGACGAGCCAGAGCCAGCCGAAGATGCGCTACTGTGGCCAACAGTGGCTAGACCACCGACTTGGATGGCATTGCCCGTGGTCACCACCAACAACGCATGCTCTGGTCGTCTACTTGGTGCCAAATGATGTTTACAGCGTAGTCCTTCCAAAGCTCATTAAGACTGAAGTGATGGCACGAGCAAAGGTGTAGGGAGCAGAGGGGAACAAGCTTGACAAGTTTGGTTGTTGCAAACTTGGCCACATCTTGGTGATTAGACCAGAGAGGTTAAGTGGCAAACTTGATGTCTAGGAGGTTTAGGCTAGGCAAGGACTACGGTCCTGGGAAGTTGGAGGGATTAGGACAAAGATTTAGCATAGCTTCAGCGCAACTGCCAAATCTGACCCAGAAAGCAAATGATGAAGAAGCACTCACTAGGAGTGTTGGATTAGGCTAAAACTTGGCAAAGCTTCCTTATTTGGTCATATGTAGATGCTGCAAAAAGATCATACCAAATGGACTTGCCAAATTGGTACTTGTTTCACAAGCATCAGATCTGACCAGAAACTTTGGAAAAATCCAGGAAAATATTGGCTACATGAAATGAGCCAAAATTTGTTGGAGATAGGTTATATGGAGAGGAGAAGGCTTAGGAATATTTTCAGCCATAATGGAGCAAGATAAAATAGACTTGCTTCACAAACTGAAAATTTGGACATAAACCAAGAATTGCTCCTGTGCTCACATAGTTCAATGAAATGAACTGAATTTAGGTGGAGGCTAATGATTTGGAATACTTGAGAAGATGGAAAAGTTTCATCCCATTTGGAAACTCTATGAAGGTACTTCCTTCACAAAGTTACATTCTGGTCAGAAACTTTGGAAAATTGCACAGGGAGCTAGGATGAATGGATTGAGCTCATCTTTGGTATTCATGGGTGATTTATCAAGGTTAATCACCCTGCCAAATTGCAGCTCAATAGGAATTAGGAATAAAGCACTTCCTTTGCAAAATTTCAGAGAAGGCAGAAACTTGCATTGGATCATGTGCCAAATTTTGAACTATGGAACATGAGATAAGGATGGAACTAGTGATTATATAGCAAGGACAAGCTCCACAATTTATGTGAGAATTTTCCCTGCTATAAAAATAGTAGTTCCTTTAGGAAGTGGCAGAAATGCAATATTGGTATTAAATAGGAAAAGGCATTTTCCATATTTAATTATGGCCAATATCTTTGCCAGAGCTTGGATTAGACATAAATATCAACTCCACCAATTCTCATGAATTTTGGAGATGGCTAGATATGCCTTTGGATTTTATCCCTCAGAAAGGCAAGAAAAGGAATAAATCATAATTCAAAAATATTGCATGGGACTTGGCAATACTTTTGCATATCCAAGGTTTACGAGGATAGGAGGGTCTCAAGGAACAGATGGGATGATCAACAGCTCGAGGAAAATGATAGCTCCTTTGTAATCACAAAGGCCATCTTTAAATTCCAACAATTTGGAGTTAGGGTTTGAGCTGAGACAAATGAGGTCTTGCCCACTGAAAAAGACATGAGCAAGGTTTTGAAAGGTTGGAAATGACAAAATTTCTCAGAGTCATCCAGCAGACTCATGAGAAAATTTTGAGAATGAGTGCCAAGAAGGAATAACAACACAAAAATTGATAACCTAATTTTGGGGCTGTTACAGCAGAGTATTCGGAGCCATCACGTGTGAGGGTAAAGATTTTATTTTTTCGAAGACGTTGAGAAGCAGACATGTGGAAGAACTTGGTATTCTCTCCGCCGTGGATGGCGCGTGATACTTTAGCACGCCATCGCCAGTATGTCATTTTCTCCTGGATGGTGCATTTGAGGATGGAGACAATGATTTTGTGAGTGAGAGATTCTGGTTGAGGTAGGGTCCTATTTTCCTCGACAAGGTCTAAGGCGGTGATTGCAGCTTGGCAACGAGCTTCGCGGAGGGGGGTGGGATACGAGAACGTGCCCATTTTTTAGACTGATACGAGATTTTTTTGAGCGCGACGACGAGAGAGGCATCAGCGTTGGGTGGTGATGTGGGCCGTGAGGCCCAAATTTGGCTGACAATATCGCCACAAGGCCGGAAGTTGGCCCATCCAGCCTCAAATTTAAAGAAACTGGATCATGGGATGGTAGTGGTGACGTGGATGAGGAGGGGGACGTGATCGGACGTGAAACGAGTATGAGAGTATAGCGAGGTGTTAGGGAAGGCGTCAGCCCATGCTAGGTTAAAGAAAGCGCGATCTATCCGTTCTAAGGTGGGGGTGGCTCTGTTGTTTGACCAGGTGTACCTGCGATCAAGTAGGGGCAAATCTATGAGAGCTAATTCATCTAGGGTTTGGTTGAACGCATTGGCTTCGGCGTGGCGGAATGCGGGATTGTTTTTATCAGAGGGGAAGTAGATAAGGTTGAAGTTACCAACGATAATCCAGGGGGTGTCGTCTCGTTGTGAGATAGATGAGAGTTCGTTTAAGAAGGCTTGCTTGAGTGACCGTGACGAGGGAGCGTAGATATTTGTGATGGCAATGTGGTGGGCGCACGCAGTTGATTGTAAGATTAGGGTGGAAGAGAAGGTTAGGTGTGAGTAGGAAACAACTTGAAAAGAGGCAGAGTTGATGGCAGAGATGGTGCCACCCGCGGTGCCCACAGCTGGTAACGAGAACGCTTAGTCGAGTTGTCGTGGCAAGAAGGATCTTAGTTTGAGGTCAGAGAGAGTGTCGAGTTTTGATTCTTGCAAGAGGGTAATGTGTGGCTTAATCGCTATCAATTCGGAGAGAACATCGGAGCATTTATCATCATCACCAGGACCACGTACATTCCAGGAGCAGATTGAGAAGGCGTCATTACTCATTAAAAACATTCAAACACCAGTGGCCAGAGCCGGGGTACAACTGGCGTACATACACAAAAGCTACGGGTGAGAGCAAGAGTAGCACTGGTGCAAGCGACAGAGGTTGCAGCAACCAAAAGTACAGCATGACAGCAGCGACATGCGGTGAGACTAAGGGTAGCGGAGGCGGACGGGAGCGCGCCGACGGGCCAGGAATGCGAAGAGAGCAGATCATGGAGCCTCGTCGTCACCAGAGGCAGAGGCCTCGGATCCAAGGATGGCATCTAGCTGACCGTCGTCGGCGCCACAGTGCAGCGCAATGGCCGCTAGGTCTTCGGCGGAGGCAGGAGGGGCATCGGGCTCGTGGAGGCGGGCCTCCTGGATGGCACAGCCAATGGCCGTATCCACGTCAACAGCAGAGAGGCGAGCTGCCTTGGCCTTGGCGAGCACAGGAGAGTACTTGGCCTCCTTGCCAGCCAGCCAGCCTCGCGCTCCGACACAGCTTGTCCTTGGAGTAGGATTGGTCGCGTGCCGTCTTACGGCACTCCTTGCGAATGGTGCACTCATGGGTGTCCAGGTCCTGCAGAGGAAGAGCTGCATCCATGGCGACGTCGGTCAGCGGCAGAGTATCAGAGGGCAAAAGATTTGGTTGATTGAGCGTAGGAGGGGTTGAGGGGTTACCATTTGCACTTGATGACTCACCAGCGGAAAACGTGAAGGTGGGGGGGGGCAGCAGAGGCATCAACAGGTGGCATGAACACTAGCGGGCCTGCAGGCAGTGGAGCGGCTGGCAATCCAGCGATCGGTCTAGGTGGCATCACGGAGCCCACCTGAGTAGCCAGGCAGATGACAGGTGGGGCATCTACGACACGAGGTGGTGCATGTGCCGCGTCCAGCGAATCTGAGGCCACGCCATGCAGGAGCGGGGCGTGCATGTCCTCCGAAGCAGCTGAGTCGTCGTCGGAAATGATGAGTGGTTGACGCATGGTTCCATGGGGTGGAAAAGGTGAGGCCAGAGCAGATCTACCTGTGTCAGAGTCAGGAGATGCGACAGGCGCACGGGGAGCAACCGGCCTAGTGCCGCCGTAGGATGGGTCAGCACGCCAGCCCGCACGGACCATGAAGACGATAGGGTCAAGGTGGTCAGGGGAGAGCGGGCGTGGTGAGGCACGCTGAGAGAGCGGCGCAGAGTCACCGTCGGAGGAGTTACCACCGAAAGGGTTGGCGCCATCACCCGTGGTGCCAGCGAGAAACCTCAACTACTTTGGCTATTTTGATCTCATTGATGGGTGGGAGTTGGATGACAATGCCTGGAGGAGCTGGTTTGCCTGATTGGAGAAGCACGAGGGCGCGGACCGAGGTGTAGTCGATGCCATGGAGACAGAAATCATCAACGGCACAGACGTCGCCAAGGAAGGCCAGGGCGAAGCGTATGCCGTTGTTGTGCCAGAGCTCGTGCGGGAACTCAGAGACCTCAACTTCCGCGAGGTCAGTGAACACAACAATGGAGTGGTCAACGTGCTCGACAGGCTCTATAGTGACTACGTTTCCTTCAAACTCTATTGGGCTGTGACTGACCACGTCATTGCGTGCAGCAGGCGTGTGGAAGGTGAGGCAGGCTATCCCCCGCCATGATCCGCCCATGATAAAGGCGGGGTTGCTGCAAGTGTGCTGGATGGCTCGGCGGATGAGGGGGTGGGGTTAGGGTCTGGGTTCTGTAGGTGAACGAAAGTGAAGCGGCGCGGGCAGTGAACTAGGCATGGTGGAGCTACGACTAGAGGCATATCTCCATAAGGAGGCAGCAGCCCAGCCTCATGAACCGGGCGGGGCGGTTCATCATCGGAGTCAGTTTCCGAGACGTGAGAGGTGGTTCTAGTGTATTGGGAGGCGAGGAAGACGTCGGAGAGATGATCTCGCAGCTCCTGGGTGTCGAACGGAAAGTGTGCGTGTGATTGGTAGTTGGGAGGGGGGAGGTGGGTCTGGGTGGAGGTGCAGAGGTGTGTGGCGGCGAGGAGGGGGAGGGGAGCCCTGTTGGCGTTGACAGGAACGCCATGGAGGATGAAGGGAGAGGGGACGCGGAGCGCGGGGAACGGCTCAGAGAGGATGATGGGGACGTCTCCGATCATGAGCGTACGCGAAGCGCAAGCCGCCGTCGAAGAGGAGCCTGCGGAGTCCATGCTGCGAGTGCAAAATGCTGGATTAGGTCTAGAAGAGAATGCATCTGGAAGAGGAGGAAAGAATGGGCAGATTCTCCTGTACCTGCAGTCACTGCTAAGGTGGCCGCTCCGCCAACAGCGAGCGCAGCGGACGGGGTCGCGGCAGGTCTCTACACAGTGATCTAAGGCAAGGCACCGGAAGCAGCGCCTCTTCCTTTGGGTGGGTGGAGGAGTGCGAGAGTGCAGATGAGGAGGAAGGAGGCGTCGATGTGTTATATAGGGGGGTGAGGCTGTGGATGGCTGGGGGCGGGGGGGGAGGAGAGGAGAGCATCTCTGTATGAAATCGTCGTGTTGTTGTTGGTCCGTATAGGTGACATATCCGCCGTCAGGGCGGCTTGACACGTTGCGTGTGTCAGTGGGCGAGGGGACGGCGGGCTGTGGCGTGGTGATCGAGCGGCCGGAGTAGGCTGTAGGGGGTGATTAGGCGTGATGATGGGGTCTAGATGTTGATCAGAGGCAGCGTGGGAGAGCTGCAGCGACGGGCGAGCACATGATCTCTCTGCCTCATCGGTTCCCAACGCAAGATTCTCTTTTGATGCGGTCGCCGGGGCCGCGTGTGGGGAGACAGGGGCGGCGCGGCGGAGCCCGGATTAGACGCGGGGCGGGCAAGCGGGTCGTCCAAATTTGGCACAGACAGAGAGACAGGGAGGGGGTCCTGGGGCCGCGCGCCATCTCCGCCCGCATGTGCCGAATCAGACATAGCGTATGGATCTTTTGCAAGATTTGGTGTGTCTGGGGGCGCCGCACGGCCATCATTATGCATGCAGTGGGCCATAGGTGCATGCGGGGCAGGCCGGTCATGCAGCAAGCGCGCGACCGCAGGGGGCTGCTGAGGTGCAAGGACATGCAAGTGCTGGTGATCAAAAGGGCCAAGGATGGAATCCGATCGAGGGGGCAGGGTAGGGTATGCGAACTTGTTATAATTATGAATGAAGCGACTGCAGTGATCAACGGCCGGTTCTAGCTGGTCAAAGAGAAAGAGCCGAAACCCTTCAAAATCAAGGGACCCATACTTGAGGATTTGAATTTTGATTGAGCGGGAGAAGATGCCAGACTTGAAAATATGCTCATGAACTTTGACTGCAAGAAAATCTTGTTTGATCGAAAAGCAGTGGTTTAGGGCAGACTCAACTAGCAGTTCATTAGGCCTAACAATAATTGGCAGAAAAGTAATCCAGAATAGGTGTGTGTGGTGAGTGTATTGCACGTGTGGGGTAAGATGGCTAAAGCGAGTAACATTAAGCATACGATAAAAGAAGCTAATACCCGGCCGTTGACGACGCTCCTGTTGGAAATATGCCCTAGAGGCAATAATAAAATGGTTATTATTGTATTTCCTTGTTCATGATAATTGTCTATTGTTCATGCTATAATTGTGTTATCCGGAAATCGTAATACATGTGTGAACACATAGACCATAACATGTCCCTAGTGAGCCTCTAGTTGACTAGCTCGTTGATCAATAGATGGTTACGTTTTCCTGACCATGGACATTAGATGTCATTGATAACGGGATCACATCATTAGGAGAATGATGTGATGGACAAGACCCAATCCTAAGCATAGCACTAGATCGTGTAGTTCGTTTGCTAAAGCTTTTCTAATGTCAAGTATCATTTCCTTAGACCATGAGATCGAGCAACTCTCGGATACCGTAGGAATTCTTTGGGTGTACCAAACGTCACAACGTAGCTGGGTGGCTATAAAGGTGCACTACAGGTATCTCTGAAAGTGTCTGTTGGGTTGGCACGGATCGAGACTGGGATTTGTCACTCTTGTCGTGGAATTGTCACGGTAGATGTCCTCGAGCTAGGACTTAGTCGTGGAGCCATTGCAGCTAGGAAGCTTGAAGGGGTTAAACGGGACAAGGAACACGAGGGTTATACTGGTTCGGCCCCTTACGGTGAAGGTAAAAGCCTACGTCTAGTTGAGGTAGTATTGATTAGGGTTTCGATGACCAGGGAGCTTAACTGCTATGCCTGGCTCTCGACGAGATCTTTCTTGCCCTTGAACCGCCGCCGGGTCGTCCCTTTATATAGAGAGGTTGACGCCCAGCAGCTCTCAGAGTCCCGGCCGGCTCATAAGAGTGTCCGGCTCGGACTCTCAACTATTCTTGCCTTACACTACAAGTTCTACCATAATGGCGGTTGTAACTACGGGCCTTAAGCCATCTCCGGGTCTTAAGCCCATCTTTGGCCCGCCGTCTTCAAGCTTGGCGCCGGGCTTCAACGATGACCATTATGAGTAACCCGGCTCCTCCGGGCGGGTGACTCTAAGGTTTATATCCTCAACATTAGGCCCCAGATTGATTTGAGCCGGCTCATGTCAATCTTCAATCCTTTCGACAGAAAATCTCCGGCTTACAATTGTGTGAAGGCCATCACCCGGCGTGACGTCATCTTCTGGATTCCGGGTAATCCGCCGTGACGTCATCTTCCATTAAGTCCATTTTTTACTCCACCATATCCACAACGGATCTTATCTTTACTGCCATCCCGAAAATCGAGGCGTTTTTATGGTGAGATAACCGCGCCGTGGCCTCCTCGTTTCTCGCGCCCACTTATGAGCCTCACCTTATAAATAGCCCGGCCCGTTGAGCCTCCAGCCACTCGTCTTCCTCCTCTCGCCACTGTTCTCCCGCTCGAGCTCCATCGCCGCCGCCGTCGTGGGTCTCCACGTCCTCACCAACTCCGGCCGCTGCATCAACCTGTCATGTCCAGAGAAAACGGCGGCGACCTCCGCGACTCACCAGCACCCGTAAGCCATCGCTACTCCATAGAGTAGATCCTCATTAGGTTCTTGCTGTTCTTCCCGTGTTCTTCACCGTTCTTCGCGAGTTCTCGGTAGATTTGATTTTTACCACCTTTCTTGATCTTAGACTGTATAGAACTGCTGCAGTAGTTGTTTCACGCCCGTTTCCAATGTACATAGATCTCCTTTTACTGCATAGAGGCTCCGTTCGAACCCGCAAACTTCTTCTGCGTCTGTTTTTGGTCTAGAAACTTTCCTCTTTAGTCGACCATTTTGATCCAAATTAGTTACTGCGATGTGTGAAACCTGTTTTCACCACACTTAGTAAAAAACTGCATTTGCTGAGTCATGGCGGCTTACATTTCCGGCTTAAAGAAGCCACGCGCCGTAAAACTTTCCGGCTCAAAAGAAGCCACGCGCCATGAAACTTTCTGGCTCATTTACGACAAAGCTGCAGACAATTGAATTACTCTCAATACCTCCAGCAGCTTAGATAACCCGATGCACTTAGCTATATGTCATTAGGCCCCTCCATAAGCCGCCACTTTAAACATTGAACTGAAAATTTCCTCCGGCTTATAATTAAACCGGACATTTCCTTTTATCATAGGCTTCCGACTTTCACCATGCCTCCCAAAGCTCCCAAAGCACCCATCACATGCAACTGGATGAGGTCCAACGTCACCGACGAGACCTTAGCGGATTTTGTGAAGACGGGTTACCTGCCCAAGAAGGACGTCATGTCCTTACCGTGCCCCTGACCCATCAGAGGAGAGACCACAGCCAAGGGACGGGGAGGTGGTAATTTTTGCTGATCACATGAGCCGGGGCTTCGCACCGCCCGGCTCAAAGTTCTTTAGAGATGTGCTGAATTTCTTTGATCTGCGGCCACAAGACATAGGACCCAATTCCGTGTCAAACATATGCAACTTCCAAGTATTCTGCGAAGTCTACCTTGGAGAGGAGCCCAGCCTTCTGCTCTTTAGAGAGCTATTCTATTTGAACCGCCAGAATGAGTGCGCCAACGGACCGAGCCTGGAACATGGTGGAATCTCCATTCAACGCCGGAGAGACTGCCTTTTTCCTTACGCCGAGCCGCCAAGCCACCCAAAGGAGTGGAACCAGACGTGGTTCTACTGCCAGGACACTTCGCCGGCTGACGAGAGCCCGCTGCCCGGCTTTCGTCCCTCGCGTCTGGAACCAACTCACCCTCTGTCAGACAAGCTATCTCAGGCGGAGCGCCAACCTCTGATCCCCACCATCAACAAAATCAAGGCTCTCCTGGGAAATGGCCTCAATGGCATTGATCTGGTCTGGGTCTGGATCTCGTGGCGGGTGATCCCCTTGAGCCGCCGCCCCGGCTTCATGTGTGATTACACGGGCCGGAAAGATGACCCCCTGCGACACAGCCGCAACGATCTTCCCGAAGACGTTGCCGAAGACATGACCAAGGCCCTCTTGAATGAGAGCTTGGAAGACTATGGGAGGACCGGCTTAAGCCCCTTCTGCAAGACCAACCCGGCCCCAGCGGTAAGCCGCTGATCTGAACATCTTATTTTCTCCTTTAGATAATTTTCATCTGAACCTTAAGAAATCATCATTGTATTTTTCAGGCTGATGATAAATTCTGGAAGGTCAAGTATGACCATGAGGCGGCCAACAAGGCCAGGAAGGCTAAGAAAGCCGCCAAGAGAGCCGCTCCCCGCAAGAAGGGAAGCAGGCCTACTGCCTCAGAGCTGCTTCAACTGAGTGACAACTCCGAGTCAGAGGTAACCCCTGAATCTGTAAGCTCTTGTTGTATTTCTTGTTTATTTCTGTCCACCTTATCAATACTGTTCATCAGCAGGATGACACCGGAGCAAGTAACCCAGTGATTGAAGAGGTAATGACACTTTCCTCCGACTCGGAGCCCTTGCCAAGGCTGAAAGTCCGAAGAGTAACCCGGAAAGTAAGATTTTCACATCCTTTAGCTTATCAAGATCCTCAATTTCTTTTGAAGCAACAGATTCATGAGAGCCGGCGACACACCTGGACCAACAAGGATGCTGATCTCTCCTCTGGGTTACCTGAGGTGTCAAGGAAGCGCCGAACCGAGGTTATATCCAACTTATATCCTTTTCATCCTTTGGCGGGTGTTATACGTCAACCGCTCAATTCTTCCGATTCAAATTATCAGGAAACTTCACCCTCCTCTGGCGACTCTATGCAATCGAACCTTCCGGCTTTCAAGACCATACCTGGGTAATGATGATCCTTTCTTGTTGTGCTTATCTTTACTCATACTTTTTGTACTAACCTTGTGTCCTTTCAGTGCTCAAGCAAAGCTCAGTAAAAGAGCAAAGAAGAATAAGCCGGTCGAAGAGACGGTCTTGCCTGAGCCGGAGGTTTTAGTTCAAGAGCCGCCAGCTACTCCTGCTCCTGATGCCACCATTCCAACTGATGAGCCGGCCATGGAGACTTCCACCAACCCGGATATCTCCAGCCCGGCTCAGCCGGCCGATGAACCGGACATGGTAATCACCCGGACGGAGTTTGTCGAGCTGGGGAGACCCACTGCGCTGGCTAAGTGTTCTGCGAAGGAGGAGTTGCTAGAGCGCCACCGGGCCAAGCTGGACGTCACCGACTACACCAACCTGAGCATTGGAGAGATCATCTCCGGCTATGTCAATCAAGTGCACAGCAGCCGGGACTTGGAGATCGACATGGTGAAGCAGATACAGCAGAAGTCTGAGGTACCACTCTACAGCTTACTGCATAATCCTCTTTATCGTACTCTAGCCCCCAAGTCTACTACTTTATGATAGAATATGTGGTAGACTTAACTTCCGGCTTACTTCCATGAACCGGTAATTTGTAGATAAAGACTTTCAACATGCATTAGCCCCCAAGTGCCAAGTGTCTTTGCTTGGAAAGCGCTTGGGACTTTAAAATTGCATAGTAACTGTTCATATTATAACCCGGAAATTGTGCAGGCTGCTTGCAAGAAGCTTGAAGCTGACATCTCTGATCTGAAGACCCACCTGAAGACGCAGGAAACTGAGACCCGGAAGGCCAACGCCAAATTTGAGTCCAGTATTGCTGCTCAAGAGAAGCTGAAGAAGAACTTTGAAGCTGAAAGGAAGACTTGGGCCGAAGAAAAGGCTACTCTGGTGAGCCGGGCCGAACAGGCGGAGAAGGCTCTGACGGAGAGAACCGCCGAACTCTCTGGCTTAAAGCGCCACGTGTCACAGATGGTCGCCGCAATCTTCGGTAAGTCATTCCACCGGCTTTCGTCAAGTTTATAATCTTTATCTCTCGTAACTCCCATCATTGCCAGCGGCTTATCTTACTCTGTTAACCAGGCCCCAGAAGCGCCAACCTCAACCAGAACATGCTGACCAAGCTGAAGGCCGTGTACACCCTGGTGGAGCAACTCTACACCGGGTCACATCGTGCTTTAGCCGTGGTGGCCCTATCAAACGAGGTTCCGACTCACCTGGCGGAAGTTCTTCGCCGGCTTGCCGTTCTTCCTCAGCGTGTCCAAGAGCTGCGACGGGCCTCCGCAAGAGCCGGAGCCATAGCTGCTCTGAGCCGGGCCAAGGCTTTCCTTCCAGAGCTAGACCCGACGGACATTGCACTTGGCTATCCCAGCTTGAAGGAAGACGGCACCCCTTTCTACCAAAAGGACTTTGCTGCCTGTGTGAAGATCGTGCGCCCGGTGGCCACCCTGATTGGGAATGACACTGATCTGACAAAGTACCAGCCAGGCTACGATGCAGAGAATCAGAGGATCCCTACTCCGCGTTACGAAGCCGTCAGCTTGGTCCCGCCGACTCGTAAGCACACTTTTGCCCCAGACATTAACCCGGCCGGGTTAATTGACGAGGAGGCTCAATTCGAAGCTTTGAGCGGCATTGACTGGAAATCGTCAACCTTCCAAGTCATGGGAACAGCCGGAGGAGCGGAGAGGGATGAGCCGGAAGCTTCAACCCGACAAGCATCTTAACTTGTAGGCGGCTCATGACTACATTTGAAAACAATGCCTCATCTTTTGGACTCTGGGAGTCTTGTAATAGAGTAGGATCAACATTTTAACCTTGTCATGCCATCGTGCACATGCTGAATGCTTAATTCCATTGAAGTTGCTGCCTTATGTTCCTCCGGGTCATAATTGATCATTCATCGTCCTTAAGCTCAAATAGTTGTCTTTAACTATCCTGCATAGAAGAACAAATCACAAGTCTCTAGGCGGCTTACCGCACTGAGAATCATAGTCTGACACATATAACCCAGAATATAAATCTAAGTTATGAGAGACTGGTCCTAAATTATATCCTTGATATAACCGTAATAACACACTTACAGGCCTTCAAGTATACTTCCGGTTTATATAACCCGGATAATAAGGTTGGTACCTCAACTCCGGTTTACCAGTCTTGATAATGCTGATTGTGTGATTATCACTGTGAATCAAAGTTAAGCCGGCAGAGTGAGAACCGCCGTGCATACTATTGAAACAATAAGAAGAACTTGTTGTAAATCAGAAAATCAAAAACTCAGGGGCTTCTGGTTCGAATACGACCAGAGACCCGTCCCAAAGGGGTTAAGCTAAGATTCGAATGCGATCATAAAGCCCCCAGTGGGTTTGGCGATGCCGATCAAGAGGGTACCGACAGCTATGTTCTCTTTGGTTCGAATACGACCCATGTTTGAACAGGAAGCCCCCAAATGACCTTAAAAGTTGTTTAACGACGCTGATTCGAATACGATCCACGTCGGTTCCCAAAGGGGGTTGAGCTATGATTCAAATATGATCAAAGAAAACTCCCCAATGAGCTCAGCACTTTGCCAATCAAATGGGTATCGACAGCTATGTTCTCTTTGGTTCGAATACGACCTATGTTTGAACAGGAAGCCCCCAAGTGATCATAAGCCGGACCCACCTCCAAGTTACCATGTGATCTTGTAATGGAGACAACACTTTTACCTTTGGAGGAGAAAAGGGACAGAGGTCCTGCTTTATTGCTTATCATAATATATACATGGCTTAAAGAAATATGTACATTATGAGAGCCAGTGGCTCAAGTGTAATAAGGCCGAAGCTGAGCTATGTTCCACGGCCGACGGGTCTCCTCCTCCGACTTGCGTGAATCTTTATGCTCCCGAATGTCAATGAGGTAATATGACCCGTTGTGCAAGTTCTTTCTGACCACAAAGTGTGACACCCAAAAAATTTATTTGGCTTTTTCAAACTTTTATTTGAGTTGAGGGATGTTATTTAAAATTTTCTTCTAAAGAATTCTCCCTCTCAAAGATTTTCTTTTATGACAAGTATTTTGTTTGGATTCACCCAAGACTTGATTTTTGGTCTTGGAGGTTTTTCCATCTTATGTGGACTCAACACAAATGTTTTTCATTTGGGCAAAGCTTTTGAAAATCTTTTTAAAATAGCCTATGGCATTTGGAGTGATCCTTTTCCCTTTCAAAAACTACTCTTGCCATGACATGAGTGGAAATCCCCTCCCAAAAGCCTTTCCCCCATCTTTGTGTCAAGGTATACTTCAAATCCAGCAAGTTGAACCTCCCCATGATTTTTCTTCCATTTATTTCTTATCAAAAATATTTTCTGCCTTCTACTTTAGCTCTTGGAGATTTACAAAGGAACTACCATTTCTACTTTGAGTTTGGCCTCGAAACATATTTCCCTGGCTAGTCCTTAGAGCCCTCAACCAAGATCCATGAAAATCCACTGGTCTCCAGTTCAAATATTTCAAATTGTGCTTGCTGCAAGTTTGGACCATATTTGCCAAATTTGATGAAATTCATTTGTTTTCTCCTCCTAAAAATCTGAGAAAATTCAGGCAACCTCTGGATACATTGAGAGGTCACCTCACCAAGTCCCAGCTCCAGAAAAAACTTTCTTCATGCCAAATCATTTCGTCGAACACCTGAAGGGCACTGTCAAGTTCAGAAGTTCAGAGATACAGTTTCAGTGAGCCACTGTCGTTTTCTTCAGAACCCCTTCTCAATCTCGCCAGTAGCCGCGGTGGCGCCGTGCGCCCTGTGCTTCCTTCTTATCCCTGCGCCGCACGATCGCCTGGAAGCTTGCGGGCATCGGCGACGAGCAGGAGGAGGTGCGCCACCCCGTGAGCGACGGCAGCAGCGCCCTTTGCGGCTGCCAGAGAGGCACAGCGTTGGACGGCGCCGTCCAGCGCCGCCCAAGCCACCAGAGGCCACCGCGTGGCCATCCATTCACCCGTGCACGCTGCAGTCCGTCGTCGTGAACTGGTAGGCGCGGAGCGCGCTCCCTGTCGCCGCCGTGCCCGTACGGCCGTTCCGTCGAGGACCGGCGTATTACACCAAGCCCGACCAAGGTTTAGCGGAGGAATGGCACCAGTGATCCTCCACGGTGATGCCTAGCCGCCTAAACCCCCTGCCCAACCTCTGCCTCACCGTAATTTCTCGCCGGTGTTATCCCGTTCACGGCCACCCCCTCGGATCGCCTATAAAAGGAGGCCCCGAGCTCGAACTCGAACCCGCACCACCTCTGCACACCACCAGTACCACGCCAAGCCCACTGGGCAGCCCTCGAGGGAATCTTCTTCCCCAGCTCCGGCCGCCTCGACCCGCTTCGGGACCCAGCTCGATTCACCCCCGTGCGTGCACCCCTACCTCTCAGCTCATGCCAGTAGTCTCCTAGTGCTTCCACTCTTCTGACCCGCGCATCAATTTGGAGTTTGCAGCACCCACCGGAGTACTCCACCATCGCCCGAACCACCGTCCGCCGGAGATAGTGTTGCCGTCGACGTGGTGCTCTCCGACGGCCAAGTCCACCACCCACCGACGCGGAAGAACACCCTGAACCTGTTGGTACCCTCCGATCTCTCTGCCTCGCCGTGGTTCAACACCGGCGACCACCGCAGCCTTCGGGCGCCGGCGAACTCCGTTGGGAGTTTTGAACCTGACGGGTGGGACCCCCCCGTCAGCCTCTCTCCTTTCTCCCTCGAACCGTTTTCTGAAAGCGCCTTCAGGCAAAATGTGTTTTCCCCTTGGGCTAACGTATTTCCTACCGAACCGTTTTCTGTTTTCTCAAACAAGTCCCTGGATCTTTTCTGTTTCATCACAGATCAGTCCTTGGACTAAAACCCTTATATCTTTTTAATAAAAGATGCTTTTTGATTGATTCTTTTTCTGTCAGTCTTATATTTTTGTCTAGTTTTTTATAGTATTTATTTGGAAAAATTTTGGAACAATTTTTATGCACGCAACGATTTTCACGTTAGTATATGGTTTCGTTATACCGTAGGTTCCGGAGGAGGTGACGGAGCCGCAAACTTCGCCGAGCTAGACTCCGACTTCTCCGAACCAGGCAAGCATGTTTGAACCTTTGATATGATAGGTGTTTTGCATGTTTGCTTGAATGGTTTGTGCATGGCATATGAGCATCGGTGAGTATTACGTTGCATGCAAGGCAACTAACCTTGTGTTTTCGAAGTTACTGTGATCTTCGATGAGAGATGACCTGATCATGTGGTGACATGAAAGGTAGTAAGATGGTATTGTCGTAGCATGCCAATCTTATGTCACCCGATAAACTCCGACGTTAACGTGAACTGAACCACGTTATCGTTCTTCCCCTTTCGTGCTACCACATGTTTTCTGCAAAGAATACGGTTTAGTAAGTTGCTAACCTCTTTCCTTGTACACACCAAATAGAGGGGCCGGGATGAAGGTTCCATGGCCCTGGATTAAAGCCAGTCATCCGGTCAGGGGGCATGGGTGTTTCCGGTTGGGACCGAGAGGGGGGCACCCCTTAGAGCGCGCGGTATAAATTTGATCCCATGCTACGCGAGGTTGTAGCCTCCCCGTCTCAAAGTTTTTCTTGAACGTTGCCGAGGGTGATTCCTGGCATCGGAACGTTGAATGGGTGTGTACTGGTTAGATGTGTTTCTCCTAAAACACCGTAAACGGAACTAGTCCCTTGTGACTACTGAAATCCGTTGGCTGTGGTTAAATAGTACAAACTCTGCAGAGTCAATTCCTTCCGAGTCATCGTGTCCATGGTCAAGGACCATGGCCAGTATATCCATATCCATGTCAGTCCCTATGTCAGTCTCCGTGGTAAAATCCCCGGTGAACAAGTTTGAGTGGTAAACCCGGTTGAATTATTATTCCTGTGGATGGACTAACCTGTTATTTATCTCGTACCTGAATATTCCCTTGAAATGATTTAAATTCATGAGCTGCCGAAATATCAAGTTATGAAATATAAAGCCCTTTATGTGATGTCGCTCAGACGTCCGACTGTGGCACTCTTGTCCTTTACTTTTGATATAAGCCCTTTATGTGATGTCGCTCAGACGTCCGACTGTGGCACTCTTGTCATTTACTTTTGATATAAGCCCTTTATGTGATGTCGCTCAGACGTCCGACTGTGGCACGCTCGTCATTTACTTTTGATATAAGCCCTTTATGTGATGTCGCTCAGACGTCCGACTGTGGCACGCTCGTCATTTACTTTTGATATAAGCCCTTTATGTGATGTCGCTCAGACGTCCGACTGTGGCACGCACTGTCATTTATATTCCATTATAAGCCCTTTATGTGGTGTTGCCTTGACGCCCGACTGCGGCATTGTTATTTCATCTGTATCCGTTCGAGGAGTCATTCAGACACTCGATTGGCCTTCAGTATTACTTTGGGATTTTCGGGAGGACTACTGCCCGACTTCCCTTTTATTTCCCATGCATTGCTATCCCATTGTCTGAGTGCGCTCTATTAATCTGTCCATGTGCATCATGTTTACATTTGTTATATCTTATGTCCGAACTGTCTTGCGAGTACTTTCATATTACTCACCTGGCTTGTTGATTTGGCCAGATGTTGACGAAGGCGATCTCATGGATGAAGAGTTTGATAGTGAGTCCGACGCCTAGAGGAGTCCCAGTCAGTCCCGTGCGATCCAGGATATTGGTCACTTGTATTATATACGCTTCCTCCACCCTCTACAAGAATCCTCGAGCCTCACTCCGACGTTCGAGGAGTTGTTAGATGCAGGAGTCATGTCACCCACTTCGCTGTGACATATCCACCACCGTTTTTATTGTGAGTCAGTAGTTATGCCACCCTATCCGCCTTTATGTATTATCGGCGTGCTTGTAATAAATTGTTGAGCAGTCTCCGCTCAACCTTGTATTATATTTAGTACTCCTGGTTTTTTCTTCTGTGATCAAGAAATTGTCTACCAGTGAGAAGGATTCTTCTCTACTGGTCCGTAAAAGGGATCGGTTTCTCAATAAATATTTTTATTAGAAAACCGGTCGTGACACAAAGGGTCCTTCCCAAGGCGGGGATAGCTTGTGCGCATCTGTTTGATCTTGGATGAGCCGGAGCACCAAATCTCCCTCCTGGAAGACCCGGGATTTAACCCGGCGACTGTGATAACGGCGCAGGTCTTGTTGGTAAATTGCTGAGCGAGCTGCTGCCACATCACGCTGTTCGTCCAACAAGTCAAGAGCATCTTGGCGCGCCTGTTCATTATCCGCCTCAACATAAGCCACCACTCGAGGCGAGTCATGACGGATGTCACTGGGGAGGACTGCTTCCGCTCCATAAACCATGAAGAAAGGTGTGAAACCCGTAGACCTGTTAGGAGTAGTATTGATGCTCCATAACACGGAGGGTAACTCCTCCACCCAACAATCCGGCGTCCGTTGCAAAGGGACCAAAAGCCGGGGCTTGATGCCTTTCAGAATCTCCTGATTAGCCCTCTCAGCTTGACCATTGGATTGAGGGTGAGCCACTGATGAAACATCAAGTCGAATATGCTCTCGTTGACAAAACTCCTCCATGGCGCCTTTGGATAGATTGGTACCATTGTCAGTTATAATGCTGTGTGGAAAGCCAAAGCGAAAGATCACCCTTTTCATGAACTGAACCGCCGTGGCTGCGTCACACTTGCTAACTGGCTCTGCTTCAACCCACTTTGTGAATTTGTCAACTGCCACCAAGAGGTGGGTCTTCTTATCCTTGGACCTTTTAAAAGGCCCAACCATATCAAGCCCCCAGACCGCAAATGGCCAAGTGATCGGTATCATCCTCAGCTCCTGAGCCGGCACATGAGCCCGTCGCGAGAACCTCTGGCAACCATCACATTTACTGACCAAGTCCTCCGCATCAGCGTGAGCCGTCAGCCAATAAAAACCATGACGAAAAGCCTTGGCCACAAGGGATTTTGAGCCGGCATGATGGCCACAATCCCCTTCATGAATCTCACGCAAGATCTCTTGACCTTCCTCAGGGGAGACACAACACTGGAACGCTCCCGTAACACTGCGGCGATGCAACTCACCATTGATAACAACCATTGACTTAGATCGCTGGGTTATTTGTCTGGCCAAAGTTTCATCCTCAGGCAAATCTTCCCGGGTCATGTAAGCCAGATAGGGCACTGTCCAGTCCGGGATGATGTGGAGAGCCGCCACCAATTGTGCCTCCGAGTCAGGGACAACCAAGTCTTCCTCTGTAGGCAACTTAACCGAAGGGTGATGCAAAATGTCCAGGAAAGTATTAGGCGGCACCGGTTTTCGCTGAGAGCCCAGCCGGCTTAAAGCATCAGCCGCCTCGTTCTTCCTGCGATCGATGTGCTCTACTTGGTAACCCTGAAAGTGCCCAGCAATGGCATCAACTTCACGGCGATAAGCCGCCATGAGAGGGTCCTTGGAGTCCCACTTGCCTGATACTTGTTGAGCCACCAAGTCTGAGTCGCCGAAGCACCTTACCCGGCATCTTGAGCTGTAAATACACGTAACACGGCCGAGCCATGAACTTGGCATAAGCCGGCCGCCCAAATATGGCATGATACGGACTTCTTATCTTGACCACCTCAAAGGTCAATTTTTCCACCCTGTAGTTATACTCGTCTCCAAAGGCCACTTCCAACTCGATCTTGCCAACTGGATAAGCTGACTTACCAGGTACCACACCATGGAAAATAGTGTTTGACTGGCTGAGGTTCTTATCAATGAACCCCATACGACGGAAAGTCTCATAATAGAGGATGTTGATACTGCTGCCTCCATCCATGAGCACCTTAGTGAACTTATATCCTCCCACCTGAGGAGCCACCACCAAGGCCAAATGACCCGGATTATCAACCCGGGGAGGGTGATCCTCCCTACTCCACATGATAGGCTGCTCAGACCATCTTAAATAGCGTGGAACCGCCGGCTCAACCGCATTCACGGCCCTCTTATGAAGCTTCTGATCTCGCTTACACAGACTGGTGGTAAATACATGATACTGTCCACCATTAAGCTGCTTTGGGTTGGTCTGATAGCCCCTATGCTACTGTTGATGACCCTGGCCAGACTGCTGATTAAAGCCCCCTTGACCGTTCTGAGGATTAGAATTTGAGCCGCCGCCCGGGCCATGAAAACCGCCAGCGCCTGAGCCGCCGCCCGGGCCATTGTTGCCATTAAAGGCATTGGAATTCTTAAAGGCCTTCATGATTGTGCAATCCTTCCATAGATGAGTAGCTGACTTCTCCCTAGAGCCATGCCTTGGACAAGGCTCATTCAACAGCTGCTCCAGCGTCGGGCCTGACCCGCCGGCTCGGGGAGGTGGCCTCCCCTTGCGTTGCTGGTTATTGCCCTACGAGCTGGCATTGGCCACAAACTCTAGGCTGTCGTCGGCTTTACGCTTGCCACCTCCTTGGTTCCCCGGGTTATGCTGAGGACCCTTGCCATTGCCGTTCTTCTTTCCCTTCCCTGTCCTTTCATCATCTGAAGCGGGGTCCTTGGTACTATCAGAGTCGGCGTACTTGACGAGAGCCGCCATCAGCGTACCCATATCATTGCAGTCGCGCTTAAGCCGCCCGAGTTTCATCTTCAGGGGCAGGAAGCGACAATTCTGCTCCAACATTAAGACTGTAGAGCCGGCATCCATCTTATCAGATGAATGTATAATCTCTTTGACCCGGCGAACCCAATGTGTCGTAGACTCACCCTCCTGCTGTTTACAGTTAGTCAAATCCACAATTGACATAGACTGCCTACAGGTATCTTTGATGTTTTGGATGAACCGGGCTTTCAACTCAGCCCAAGACCCGATGGAATTCGGTGGTAGCCCTTTCAACCAAGTGCGGCAGTCCCATCCAACATCATGGTGAAGTACTTGGCCATCGCGGCTTCACTGACCTCCAGCAATTCCATGGCCATCTCGTAACTCTCGATCCAGGCTCCGAGTTGTAAGTCAGCCGTGTAATTAGGCACCTTCCTAGGCCCTTTGAAGTCCTTGGGTAGACGTTCATTGCGGAGAGCCGGCACCAAACAAGGGACACCTCCTGTCCTCGTAGGGATACCCACGTCGATGGGAGTCGTCGGATAAGCCGGGGGTGTTTGGTAAGCCGTCAACTGAGGCACCTGCTCCGCCTCTTGCCACGCTCCATCTTGGTCTGCTGCGCGAAAGGCTCCGTTATGAGCCGGGCTATGGCCAGGGGGCGGGTCATGGCGTCGGACATTACTTGAGCCGGTCGCTGAGACCATGTGTCTGCTATAACTCAGGCTCCGGCCTGGACGAGGGGTTGAGTGGATCCTGTCCCGGCTGTAAAGTACGCCTCTTGCTTCGCCAGCGCTGTCTGAAGGAGTTCTCGGACCCGGCGGGTTTCAACAGCCGTTGGAGAGTCGCCGTCAATTGGGAGAGCCGCCAGCCGTGCTGCCGCGGCGACCATGTTCTCCAGCGGGTTGGCATAATGACCCGGTGGTATTGGCACATACTGAGGCGGGGCAGGGTTCACCCAGGGAGGCCCCATCACTTGTGGCTGAACAGGGGTCCCAGACCCGGGCACTATGATCCCCGGCGGGTTACTAGACCCTGCACCTGGCGTGTTGAAGAGGTTTCGAGGATCGTAGACCGGAGGGAGTCGAGATTGGGCCTTTTGATGCCTCCTTCTCATGACCTCATTGGACGCGTTCTGATCCATCGTGAGTCGGAAGGACTGCGCCTGAATCAGCTGAGTCTGGGCGTCGAGAGCCGCCCTCTCCGCAGCCATCCTGATTCCTTCCGCTGCCAGATCCTCTTTGGCTTTCACTAGATCTAACTTTAACTGCGCCACCTCCGCGTCATGCTGAGCTTGGTCCGCCGGGTCAACCGTGGCAGTCAACAGGGCCGTCATCTTGTCCGTGAGATCCATCAGCACCTGAGCCGGCGAAGGTACTGGATTTCCTGACCCGGCGGCAGGGTTTTGAACAGGCTGTGCACCGGCCATGAAGATTCCGACCCGGCTCGGCGGCTCAAAAGGGTCTGGAATACTGTCACCATCAGAACCACCCATGAGCCTGCCGTCTTGAAGTTGATACAATGAGTTTGACTCATCTGTGGATGACTCGCCGTCAGAGCCGGCGGCCGTCTCATCACCAGATCCTGATCCATCAGAGAGCCCTCCATGGACACATCCCACAAAAGCATGCTTCAGGGCAGGCAGGGCCCGGGCGGGTCATGCGCGCTGAGCCGTCTCGATGAGATCGGCGCAGAGATCCGGCTCAGGGCCCGGCTCACCAATCTTGCCAATGAAGACATGAATTCCGCCGAAGGGGACCTGGTACCCGTACTCAATTGAGCCGGCGTCGGGGCCCCAGCTTGCATCGTCGATGTAGAGCTTGCCGTGACGACTCTTAGTCATCCGGCCCATAGTGTATCCCTTGAGCCCTTCGAAGCTGCCCTTCAAGAACTCAAATCCACCGTGCGCTGGCCCCACGGTGGGCGCCAACTGTCGTGGAATTGTCACGGCAGATGTCCTCGAGCTAGGACTTAGTCGTGGAGCCATCGCAGCTAGGAAGCTTGAAGGGGTTAAATGGGACAAGGAACACGAGGGTTATACTGGTTCGGCCCCTTATGGTGAAGGTAAAAGCCTACGTCCAGTTGAGGTAGTATTGATTAGGGTTTCGATGACCAGGGAGCTTAACTGCTATGCCTGGCTCTCGACGAGATCTTTCTTGCCCTTGAACCGCCGCCGGGTCGTCCCTTTATATAGAGAGGTTGACGCCCAGCAGCTCTCAGAGTCCCGGCCGGCTCATAAAAGTGTCCGGCTTGGACTCCCAACTATTCTTGCCTTACACTACAAGTTCTACCATAATAGCAGTTGTACCTACGGGCCTTAAGCCACATCCGGGTCTTAAGCCCATCTTTGGCCGGCCGTCTCCAAGCTTGGCGCCGGGCTTCAACGATGACCATTATGAGTAACCCGGCTCCTCCGGGCGGGTGACTCTAAGGTTTATATCCTCAACAACTCTGTATGACGGAGAGGTATCTCTGGGCCCACTCGGTAATGCATCATCATAATGAGCTCAATGTGACTAAGTAGTTAGTCACGGGATCATGCATTACGGAACAAGTAAAGTGACTTGCCAAAAACGAGATTGAACGAGGTATTGGGATACCGACGATCGAATCTCGGGCAAGTAACGTACCGATTGACAAAGGGAATTGTATACGGGTTTGCTTGAATCCTCGACATCGTGGTTCATCCGATGAGATCATCGTGGAACGTGTGGGAGCCAACATGGGTATCCAGATCCCGCTGCTGGTTATTGGCTAGAGAGGTGTCTCGGTCATGTCTGCATGATTCCCGAACCCGTAGGGTCTACACACTTAAGGTTCGATGACGCTAGGGTTATAAGGAAGGTTTGTATGTGATTACCGATTGTTGTTCGTAGTCCCGGATGAGATCCCGGACGTCACGAGGAGTTCCGGATTGGTCCGGAGGTGAATATTTATATATGGGAAGTCATCATACGGTCACCGGAAATATTCGGGGGTATACCGGTATTGTACCGGGACCACCGGAGGGGTTCCGGGGGTCCATCGGGAGGGTCCACCTGCCCCAGAGGGCCTTATGGGCTGTAGGTGGAAGGGAACCAGCCCCTAAGTGGGCTGGGCGCCATCCCCCCTAGGGCCCATGCGCCTAGGGTTGGGGGGAACCCTAAAGGGGGGCGCCCCCTTGCTTGGGGGCAAGCCCCTCCCCCTTGGCCGTCGCCGCCCCTCTAGATCTCATCTAGAGGGGACAGGTCACTTCCCCCTTCTCCCTATAAATAGAGGGGTGGAGGGAGGGCTGCAACACCACATCTAAGGCGCAGCCCCTCCCCTACCCAACACCTCTCCTCCTCCGCGTGAGCTTGGCAAAGCCCTGCCGGAGAACTGCCACTCCACCACCACCACGCCGTCGTGCTGTTGTTGGAGCCTTCTTCCTAAACCTCTCCCTCCTCCTTGATGGATCAAGGCGCGGGAGACGTCACCGGGCTGCACGTGTGTTGAACACGGAGGCACCGTTGTTCGGTGCTTGGATCGGATTCTGCCGCGATCTGAATCGCTACGTGTACGACTCCTCCAACCGCGTTCTTGCAATGCTTCCGCATCGTGATCTTCAAAGGTATGAAGATGCACTCCCCTCTCATTGCTAGTAAACTCCATAGATTGATCTTGGTGATGCGTAGAATTTTTTTTAATTTCTGCAACGATCCCCAACAGTGGCATCATGAGCTAGGTCTATGCGTAGTTTCTATGCACGAGTTGAACACAAGTTGTTGTGGGCGTCGATTTTGTCAATTTACTTGCCATTACTAGTCTTATCTTGATTCGGCGGCATCGTGGGATGAAGTTGTCCGGACCGACCATACACGTACGCTTATGTGAGACAGGTTCGACCGACTGACATGCACTAGTTGCATAAGGTGGCTAGCGGGTGTCTATCTCTCCCACTTTAGTCAGATCGGATTCGATGAAAAGGGTCCTTATGAAGGGTAAATAGAAATTTGCATATCACGTTGTGGTTTTGGCGTAGGTAAGAAACGTTCTTGCTAGAAACCTATAGCAGCCACGTAAAATTTTTGCAACAACAATTAGAGGACGTCTAATTTGTTTTTGCAACAAGTGTCATGTGATGTGATATGGCTAGAAGGATGTGATGAATGATATATGTGATGTATGAGATTGATCATGTACTTGTAATAGGAATCACGACTTGCATGTCGATGAGTATGACAACCGGCAGGAGCCATAGGAGTTGTCTTAATTTATTTATGACCTGCGTGTCAACTGGAACGTCATGTAATTACTTTACTTTATTGCTAACCGTTAGCCATAGTAGTAGAAGTAATAGTTGGCGAGACAACTTCATGAAGTCACGATGATGGAGATCATGGTGTCATGCCGGTGACGATGATGATCATGGCGCCCCGAAGATGGAGATCAAAAGGAGCAAAATAATATTGGCCATATCATGTCACTATTTGATTGCATGTGATGTTTATCATGTATTACATCTTATTTGCTTAGAACGACGGTAGCATAAATAAGATGATCCCTCGCTAAAATTTCAAGAATTGTGTTCCCCCTAACTGTGCACCGTTGCTAAAGTCCGTTGTTCCGAAGCACCACGTGATGATCGGGTGTGATAGGTCCTAACGTTCGCATACACCGGGTGTAAGCCAGATTTACACACGCAATACACTTAGGTTGACTTGACGAGCCTAGCATGTACAGAGATGGCCTCGGAACACGGAAGACCGAAAGGTCGAACATGAGTCGTATAGAAGATACGATCAACATGAAGATGTTCACCGATGATGACTAGTCCATCTCACGTGATGATCGGACACGGCCTAGTTGACTCGGATCATGTATCACTTAGATGACTAGAGGGATGTCTGTCTGAGTGGGAATTCATTAATAATTTTATTAGATGAACTTAATTATCATGAACTTAGTCTAAAATCTTTACAATATGTCTTGTAGATCAAATGGCCCACGCTAATGTCAATCTCAACTTCAACTCGTTCCTAGAGAAAACCAAGCTGAAAGACGATGGTAGCAACTATACAGACTGGGTCCGGAACTTGAGGATCATCCTCATAGCTGCCAAGAAAGCATATGTCCTTGAAGCACCGCTAGGTGAAGCACCCGTCCCAGCAAACCAAGACGTTATGAACGCCTGGCAAACACGTGTTGATGATAACTCCCTGGTTCAGTGTGGCATGCTTTACAGCTTAGAACCGGGGCTCCAAAAGAGTTTCGAGCAGCACGGAGCATATGAGATGTTCCAAGAGCTGAAAATGGTTTTCCAAGCTCATGCCCGGGTCGAGAGATATGAAGTCTCCGACAAGTTCTACTGTTGTAAGATGGAGGAGAATAGTTCCGTCAGCGAACACATACTCAAAATGTCTGGGTTGCTGTAACGCCCACGATGCGGCTATATCTCCCACGTGTCGAGGCATGACTTAGAGGCATAACCGCATTGTGGTTTTGTCGCAAGAAGGGTCATCTTCACACAATCCCATGTAATGAACAAGAATGGGATAACGAGAGTTGGCTTACAATCGCCACTTCACACAATACATAAATATAAATCATACATCATCCAAAATACACACATATACCGACTACGGTCAAGATCCAAATGAAAATAAGATAACCCCAAAAGCTAGATCCCCGATCGTCCCAACTGGGCTCCACTACTGATCATCAGAAAAGACACATAGTAACGACCACGTTCCTCATCGAACTCCCACTTGAGGTCGATCTCATCATCTGCACTGGCATCGTCGGCACCTGCAACTGTTTTGGTAGAATCTATGAGTCACGAGGACTCAGCAATCTCACACCCGCGAGATCAAGACTATTTAAGCTTATAGGAAAAGGATGGTGTAATGAGGTGGAGCTGCAGCAGGCAATAAGCATATATGGTGGCTAACATACGCAAAAGAGAGCGAGAAGAGAAGCAACGGAACGGTCGTCATCTAGCAATGACCAAGAAGTGATCATGAACTCCTACTCACGTCATTCATAACTCAAACCGTGTTCACTTCCCGGACGCCGCCGAGAAGAGACCATCACGGCTACACACATGGTTGATGTATTTTAATTGGGTCAAGTGACAAGTTCTCTACAACCGGACATTAACAAATTCCCATCTGCCTCATAACCGCGGGCACGGCTTTCGAAAGATAATACCCTGCAGGGGTGTCCCAACTTAGCCCATCATAAGCTCTCACGGTCAACGAAGGATAAACCTTCTCCCAGGAAGACCCGATCAGTCTCGGAATCCCGGTCTACAAGACATTTCGACAATGGTAAAACAAGACCAGCAAAGCCGCCCGATGTGCCGACAAATCCCGATAGGAGCTGCACATATCTCGTTCTCAGGGCACAACGGATGAGCCAGACGTCGGGTTGGCATAGACCCTGGTTGCCCAGGGGGCGCCGGACATCGCTCGGTCTGGGCCAGCACTCGAAGGAGCACTGGTCCGAGGGTTTAAAATAAAGATGACCCTCGGGCTCGCGAAAACCCGGGGGAAAAAGGCTTAGGTGGCAAATGGTAAAACCAAAGTTGGGCCTTGCTGGAGGAGTTTTATTCAAGGCGAACTGTCAAGGGGGTCTCATAAATCACCCAACCGCGTAAGGAACGCAAACTCAAGGAACATAATACCGGTAAGACAGAAACTAGGACGGCAAGAGTGGAACAAAACACCAGGCATAAGGCCGAGCCTTCCACCCTTTACCAAATATATAGATGAATTAATTAAATAATAGATATTGTGATATCCCAGAATATCCATGTTCCGACATGGAACCAACTTCAACTTCTCCTGCAACTAACAACGCTATAAGAAGGGCTGAGCAAAAACGGTAACTTAGCCAAACAACGGTTTTGCTAGGAAAGGATGGTTAGAGGCTGACATGGCAATATGGGAGGCATGATATAGCAAGTGGTAGGGAGCGCAGCATGGCAATAGAGCGAACAACTAGCAAAGCAAAGATAGAAGTGATTTCGAGGGGTGGTCATCTTGCCTGCAAGGTTCTCAGAGTTGTCGAAAGCTTGATCCTCGTAAGTGTACTCAACAGGTTCCTCGTTCACGAACTCGTCTCCCGGCTCTACCCAACACAAGAACACAAGCAACGGAACCACAATCAATCATGGGAAAAGCACAAGCAACATGATGCAATATATGAATGATATGCACGATATGATATGCGATGCATATGCGTGCTCCGGAAGGAAAATGATGAACAAGGCAGTAACTTGGCAAACCAAGCATGCCACGGGAAAGATGAGATGATTTCGGTCGAAATCGATATAAAGATCGCCGGAAACGGATGCACGGTTTGCAAATGGCAAGCAAAACAAGAATGACACGAATCTGCGATTAACAGCATGATAGCACTTAGAATGCAACAAGTAACTATGCTACAGCACTCCAACATAGCAACAAAGCATATGGAAGTAATCTACAGGAGATGCTTGACAAAATATGAATAATGAGCTACGGCTAGATCACAACATAACAAGCTCAAACAAGCATGGCAAAAGTGCAAAAGAAATCAGGTTCACAGACTTGGTGAAATTACTGGACATGCCTGAAACAGCATCAGGTAGCAATGTTTAGAGCAAGAAAGACACATGCTACAGGAACTTTACATGGCAAAACAAGGCATGGCAGTAATCTACTAAATGCATATGACAAAAGTCTCTTAATGACCATAAGCCAAAAAGGACCAGAAGATATGATGGCAACCATGTAAACATAGAAAATTTCGTTATCAGGTTTCAGACTTGGCAGAAAACAGAGCATGGCAGAAACAATAATATGAAGGCATCTAGGTGAGCTTGATGCACTCACCCCAAAGAAATGCATGACAAAACAAGCATATCTACAGCAAGATGGCATGTTTATGAAGCTATCCATGACAAGAGCAAGTACATAGCATGAATGGATCAACTACAACAAGCTTGGCAAAATTGAATAACACGTAAACCATCTGCCAGAAATATTTTATAGCAAAAGTAGAGCAAGATTAAGTCATGCTATAGCACTCCATAATTGCAAACAAGGGCAGGAATGGATCAATTACGACAATATCTACAAAACATCCTTACTGAACATCTTTAAAATATACAAGGATCTCTCTGTAGCATCAAGTTTACATGGCAACAAAATAACAGCACACAAAGACTTAGAGAAATTGCTAAGTCCCTGAAATCAGAAACATAACGGAGCCTAGTTTGCATGCTTGTGCTAGTCACCACAGAGATCAAAAAAATACATGGCATACACCCCTAGAAAGATGGCATGGCATACAACAAAACACATGTAGAGCTCATGCCCATAAGATGCACAGATTAAATGCAACAAAAATAACAAATCTCCAAGTTCTGCTAAGTAACAGCAGATAACAACAACTAGCACTCTTGCACCAGAGGTTTGGGCATCAAGATGGACTCAAATGAACATGGTGCAATGGAGCAAAATGAAGAGCATCACGAGACGAACATTTCTATACATTACACGCGCGAAACGGAGCTATATGCACAGAGTTATGATGCTATGAACATGGGCATGTACGGTACACTGCAAAGGACTTAGAGATTTGGGGGGGGGAGAGAAAAGTCAACCTCGTCTCTTCCCGATCCGATTGGATCGAGGCACGGGCCGGCTCGGGCTCGGGGATCGCCGGCGGGGCGGCGTGCGGCGGCGGAGGGAGGAGACGGCGGGGCCGGCGCGGGAGGACGGCGACGCGGGTCCCGGCGGGCGGAGAAGCAACGACGGGCGGCGGGGTGGCCGGACGGCGGCCTCAGGCGGCCGGAGGTGGCGGTGTGCGACGGCGCCGGCGGCGTAGGGCGGCGAGGCGGCGGGGCTGGCGCGGGAGATGGAGGGAGCGGGCGAGGCGGCGGGGCTGGCGCGGGAGACGGAGGGAGCGGGCGAGGCGGCGAACGGGCTCGGGGGCCCGTGGCGGGCCTGGCGGGCCGGCGGCGCGGGGGCGGCGGACGCGGAGAGGCTGGAGGCGGCGGCGGGATTGTCCGGCGCGGTACGTACACGTCCGGCGGCGCGGGAGGGCGAGCTTAGGGTTTGGACTGCGAACGTAAATCGGGAGGAGTGCAAATATATAGGTAGAGGGAGCTAGGAGAGTCCAAATGAGGTGCGGTTTTCGCCCACACGATCGTGATCGAACGACCTAGAGCATGGAAGAGAGTTTGGTGGTTTTTGGGCTGTTTAGAGAGGGATTTTTTGCTGCAGCACACAGAAGGCATCTGCGGTTACCCGGTTAACCGTTGGAGTACCAAACGACCTCCAAATGGAACGAAACTTGACCGGTGGTATACCAAGGCCACTTGACAAGACTCGGTCCATTCCGAGAACGTTCAACACCCGCTCACGAAAAGAAACAAGAGGGGTGCGCCGGAGGAGGTGGGAGCGCCGGATTGCAAAACGGACAACGGGGAAAATGCTCGGATGCATGAGATGAACACGTATGCAAATGCAATGCACATGATGACATGATATGAAATGCATGACATGAAAAAAATACAAAACGAAAAAGAAAACCCGACCACGGAGGGAATATCATAACACATAGCCGAAAATGGCAAGAGTTGGAGTTACAAATATGGAAAGTTACATCCGGGGTGTTACAGTTGCACAACCGCTTATCTCAGCTGGGAGTTAATCTCCCGGATGATGCGGTCGTTGACAGAATCCTTCAGTCGCTCCCACCTAGTTACAAGAGCTTTGTGATGAACTTCAATATGCAGGGGATGGAAAAGACCATTCCTGAGGTATATTCAATGCTGAAATCAGCGGAGGTGGAGATCAAAAAGGAACATCAAGTGTTGATGGTGAATAAAACCACTAAGTTCAAGGAAGGCAAGGGTAAGAAGAAATTCAAGAAAGACGGCAAGGGAGTTGCCGCGCCCGGTAAGCAAGCTGCCGGGAAGAAGACAAAGAATGGACCCAAGCCTGAGACTGAGTGCTTTTATTGCAAGGGAAACGGTCACTGGAAGCGGAACTGCCCCAAGTACTTAGCGGATAAGAAGGTCGACAATACCAAAGGTATATGTGATATACATGTTATTGATGTGTACCTTACCAGTGCTCGTAGTAGCTCCTGGGTATTTGATACCGGTGCGGTTGCTCATATTTGTAACTCAAAGCAGGAGCTACGGAATAAGCGGAGACTGGCGAAGGACGAGGTGACGATGCGCGTCGGGAATGGTTCCAAGGTCGATGTGATCGCCGTCGGCACGCTACCTCTACATTTACCTACGGGATTACTTTTAAACCTCAATAATTGTTATTTAGTGCCAGCTTTGAGCATGAACATTGTATCTGGATCTCGTTTGATGCGAGATGGCTACTCATTTAAATCCGAGAATAATGGTTGTTCTATTTATATGAGAGATATGTTTTATGGTCATGCCCCGCTGGTCAATGGTTTATTCTTAATGAACCTTGAACGTGATGTTACACATATTCATAGTGTGAATGCCAAGAAATGTAAGGTTGATAATGATAGTCCCACATACTTGTGGCACTGCTGCCTTGGTCACATTGGTGTCAAACGCATGAAGAAACTCCATGCAGATGGACTTTTGGAGTTTCTTGATTATGAATCATTTGACACGTGCGAACCATGCCTCATGGGAAAAATGACCAAGACTCCGTTCTCCAGAACAATGGAGCGAGCAACCAACTTATTGGAAATCATACATACTGATGTGTGCGGTCCAATGAGCGTTGAGGCTCGCGGTGGCTATCGTTATGTTCTCACCCTCACTGATGACTTAAGTAGATATGGGTATGTCTACTTAATGACACACAAGTCTGAGACCTTTGAAAAGTTCAAGGAATTTCAGAGTGAGGTTGAGAATCAACGTGACAGGAAAATGAAGTTCTTACGATCAGATCGTGGAGGGGAATGTTTGAGTCACGAATTTGGCACACACTTAAGGAAATGTGGAATTGTTTCACAACTCACGCCGCCTGGAACACCTCAGCGTAATGGTGTGTCCGAACGTCGTAATCGCACTCTATTGGATATGGTGCGATCTATGATGTCTCTTACCGATCTACCGCTATCATTTTGGGGTTATGCTTTAGAGACTGCCGCATTCACTTTAAATAGGGCTCCGTCAAAATCCGTTGAGACGACACCGTATGAATTATTGTTTGGAAAGAAACCCAAGCTGTCGTTTCTTAAAGTTTGGGGATGCGATGCTTATGTCAAGAAACTTCAACCTGAAAAGCTCGAACCCAAGTCGGGAAATGCATCTTCATAGGATACCCTAAGGAAACATTGGGTATACCTTCTACCTCAGATCCGAAGGCAAGATCTTTGTTGCCAAGAATGGATCCTTTCTAGAGAAAGAGTTTCTCTCGAAAGAAGTAAGTGGGAGGAAAGTGGAACTTGATGAGATGACCCCTCTCGAACCATAAAGTAGCGCAGCACAAGAAAATGTTTCTGTGGTGCCTGCACCGACTAGAGAGGAAGTTAATGATGACGATCATGATCAAGTTACCACTGAACTTCGTAGGTCCACAAGGACACGTTCCGCACCAGAGTGGTACGGCAACCCTGTCCTGGAAATCATGTTGTTGGACAATGATGAACCTTCGAACTATGAAGAAGCAATGGCGGGCCCAGATTCCAACAAATGGCTTGAAGCCATGCAATCCGAGATAGGATCCATGTATTGAAACAAAGTATGGACTTTGACAGACTTGCCCGATGATCGGCGAGTGATAGAAAATAAATGGATCTTTAAGAAGAAGACGGACGCGGATGGAAATGTTTGCAGGGGAACGTAGCAGAAATTCAAAATTTTCTACGCATCACCAAGATCAATCTATGGAGTAATCTAGAAACGAGGGAAGGGGAGTGCATCTACATACCCTTGTAGATCGCGATGCGGAAGCGTTGCAAGAACGCGGATGAAGGAGTCGTACTCGTAGCGATTCAGATCGCGGTTGATTCCGATCTAAGCACCGAAGAACGGTGCCTCCGCGTTCAACACACGTGCAGCCCGGTGACGTCTCCCACGCCTTGATCCAGCAAGGAGAGAGGGAGAGGTTGGGGAAGACTCCGTCCAGCAGCAGCACGACGGAGTGGCGGTGATGGAGGAGCGTGGCAATCCCGCAGGGCTTCGCCAAGCACCACGGGAGAGGAGGAGGAGGGAGAGGGGTAAGGCTGCACCGAAAGAGAGACGTTCTCGTGTGTCTTGGGCAGCCCAAACCTCAACTATATATAGGGGGAGCTGCGCCCCCTCTAGGGTTCCCACCCCAAGGGGTGGCGGCCAGCCCTAGATCCCATCCAGGGGGCGGCCAAGGGGAGGAGAGGGGGGGCGCCACTAGGGTGGGCCTTAAGGCCCATCTGGACCTAGGGTTTGTCCCCTCCCACTCTCCCATGCGCCTTGGGCCTTGGTGGGGGGCGCACCAGCCCACCTGGGGCTGGTCCCCTCCCACACATGGCCCACGCAGCCTTCTGGGGCTGGTGGCCCCACTTGGTGGACCCCCGGGACCCTCCCGGTGGTCCCGGTACATTACCAATATCACCCGAAACTTTTCCGGTGACCAAAACAGGACTTCCCATATATAAATCTTTACCTCCGGACCATTCCGGAACTCCTCGTGACGTCCGGGATCTCATCCAGGACTCCGAACAACATTCGGTAACCACGTACATACTTTCCCTATAACCCTAGCGTCATCGAACCTTAAGTGTGTAGACCCTACGGGTTCGGGAACCATGCAGACATGACCGAGACGTTCTCCGGTCAATAACCAACAGCGGGATCTGGATACCCATGTTGGCTCCCACATGTTCCATGATGATCTCATCGGATGAACCACGATGTCGGGGATTCAATCAATCCCGTATGCAATTCCCTTTGTCTATCGGTATGTTACTTGCCCGAGATTCGATCGTCGGTATCCCGATACCTTGTTCAATCTCGTTACCGGCAAGTCTCTTTACTCGTTCCGTAACTCACATCATCCCGTGATCAACCCCTTGGTCACACTGTGCACATTATGATGATGTCCTACCGAGTGGGCCCAGAGATACCTCTCCGTTTACACGGAGTGACAAATCCCAGTCTCGATTCGTGCCAACCCAACAGACACTTTTCGGAGATACCTGTAGTGCACCTTTATAGTCACCCAGTTACGTTGTGACGTTTGGTACACCCAAAGCATTCCTACGGTATCCGGGAGTTGCACAATCTCATGGTCTAAGGAAATGATACTTGACATTAGAAAAGCTCTGAGCAAACGAACTACACGATCTTGTGCTAGGCTTAGGATTGGGTCTTGTCCATCACATCATTCTCCTAATGATGTGATCCCGTTATCAACGACATCCAATGTCCATGGTCAGGAAACCGTAACCATCTATTGATCAACGAGCTAGTCAACTAGAGGCTTACTAGGGACATGGTGTTGTCTATGTATCCACACATGTATCTGAGTTTCCTATCAATACAATTCTAGCATGGATAATAAACGATTATCATGAACAAGGAAATATAATAATAACCAATTTATTATTGCCTCTAGGGCATATTTCCAACAGTCTCCCACTTGCACTAGAGTCAATAATCTAGTCCACATCACCATGTGATTAACACTCATAGGTCACATCACCATGTGACCAACATCCAAAGAGTTTACTAGAGTCAACAATCTAGTTCACATCACTATGTGATTAACACTCAATGAGTTCTGGTTTGATCATGTTATGCTTGTGAGAGAGGTTATTAGTCAACGGGTCTGAACCTTTCAGATCCGTGTGTGCTTTACGAATATCTATGTCATCTTGTGGATGCTACCACGCGCTATTTGGAGCCATTTCAAATAATTGCTCTACTATACGAATCCGGTTTACTACTCAGAGTCATCCGGATTAGTGTCAAAGTTCGCATCGACGTAACCCTTTACGACGAACTCCTTTTCACCTCCATAATCGAGAAAATTCCTTAGTCCACTAGATACTAAGGATAAGTTCGACCGCTGTCATGTGATCCATTCCCGGATCACTATTGTACCCCTTGACCAACTCATGGCAAGGCACACTTCATGTGCGGTACACAGCATAGCATACTGTAGAGCCTACGTCTAAAGCATAGGGGACGACCTTCGTCCTTTCTCTCTCTTCTGCTGTGGTCAGGTCTTGAGTCTTACTCAATACTCACACCTTGTAACACAGCCAAGAACTCCTTCTTTGCTGATCTATTTTGAACTCTTTCAAAATCATGTCAAGGTGTGCGTTCTTTGAAAGTATCATCGGGCGTCTTGATCTATCTCTATAGATCTTGATGCCCAATATGTAAGCAGCTTTATCCAGGTCTTCCTTTGAAAAACTCCTTTCAAACAACCCTTTATGCTTTCCAGAAATTTTACATCATTTCGGATCAACAATATGTCATTCACATATACTTATCAGAAATGTTGTAGCGCTCCCACTCACTTTATTGTAAATACAAGTTTCTAACAAACTTTGTATAAACCCAAAAACTTTGATCACTCCATCAAAGCGTATATTCTGACTCCGAGATGCTTGCTCTAATCCATGGAAGGATCGCTGGAGCTAGCATACCTTTTAGCATCCTTAGGATCGACAAAACCTTTCTGATTGTATCACATACAACCTTTCCTTACGAAAACTGGTAAGGAAACTTGTTTTGACATCCATCTGCCAGATTTCATAAATGCAGCTAATGCTAACATGATTCCGACGGACTTAAGCATCGCTACGGATGAGAAAATCTCATCGTAGTCAACTCCTTGAACTTGTGGAAATACTCTTTGCCACAAGTCGAGCTTCATAGACGGTAACATTACCGTCCATGTCCGTCTTCTTCTTAAAGATCCATTTATCTCGGATTTCATGGCTTCTAACCATTTGTCGGAATATGGGCCCACCATCGCTTCTCCATAGCTCGTAGGTTCATTGTTGTCTAACAACATGACTTTCAAGACAGGATCACGTACCACTCTGAAGTAGCACGCATCCTCGTCGTCCTACGAGGTTTGGTAGTGACTTGATCCGAAGTTTCATGATCACTATCATAAGCTTCCACTTCAATTGGTGTAGGTGCCACAGGAACAACTTCCTGTGCCCTGCTACACACTAGTTGAAGTGACGGTTCAATAACCTTATCAAGTCTCCACCATCCTCCCACTCAATTCTTTCGAGAGAAACTTTTCCTCGAGAAAGGACCTGTTTCTAGAAGCAATTACTTTTGCTTCCAGATCTGAAATAGGAGGTATACTCAACTGTTTTGGGTATTCTATGAAGATGCATTTATCCGCTTTGGGTTCGAGCTTATCAGCCTGAAACTTTTTCACATAAGCATCGCAGCCCCAAACTTTTAAGAAACGACAACTTAGGTTTCTCTAAACGGTGTCGTCTCAACGGAATTGCGTGGTGCCCCTATTTAAAGTGAATGCGGTTGTCTCTAATGCCTAACCCATAAACGATAGTGGTAATTCGATAAGAGACATCATGGTATGCACCATATCCAATAGGGTGCAGTTATGATGTTCGGACACACCATCACACTATGGTGTTCCAGGCGGTATTAATTGTGAAACACTTTCCACAATGTCTTAATTGTGTGCCAAACTCGTAACTCAGATACTCATCTCTATGATCATATCACAGACATTTTATCCTCTTGTCACGACGATCTTCAACTTCACTCTGAAATTACTTGAACCTTTCAATAATTCAGACTTGTGTTTCATCAAGTAAATACACTCAGCATCTACTCAAATCATCTGTGAAGTAAGAACATAACGATATCCACTGCATGCCTCAGCACTCATTGGACTGCATACATCAAAATGTATTACTTCCAATAAGTTGCTCTCTTGTTCCATCTTACTGAAAACGAGGCCTTTCAGTCATCTTGCCCATGTGGTATGATTTGCATGTCTCAAGTGATTCAAAATCAAGTGAGTCCAAACGATCCATCTGCATGGAGTTTCTTCATGCATATATACCAATAGACATGGTTCGCATGTCTCAATCTTTTCAAAAACGAGTGAGTCCAAAGATCCATCTACATGGAGCTTCTTCATGCGTTTTATCCCAATATGACTCAAATAGCAGTGCCACAAGTATGTGGTACTATCATTACTTTTGGCATGAACATGTGTATCACTACGATCGAGATTCATTTTAGGTGCAAGACCATTGAAGGTATTATTCAAATAAACAGAGTAACCATTATTCTCCTTAAATGAATAACCGTATTGCGATAAACATAATCCAATCATGTTATGCTCAACGCAAACACCAATCTCGATGGTAGAGGGAGCATGCGATGCTTGATCACATCAACCTTGGAAACACTTCCAACACACATCGTCATCTCACCTTTAGCTAGTCTCCATTTATTCCGCAGCTTTTATTTCGAGTTACTAACACTTAGCAACCGAACCGGTATCTAATACCCTGGTGCTGCTAGGAGTACTAGTAAAGTACACATTCATATAACGTATATCCAATATACTTCTGTCGACCTTGCCTGCCTTCTCATCTACCAAGTATCTAGGGTAGTACTGCTTCAGTGACCGTTCCCCTCATTACAGAAGCACTTAGTCTCGGGTTTGGGTTCAACCTTGGGATTCTTCACTAGAGCAGCAAATGATTTGCTGTTTCATGAAGTATCCCTTTTTGCCCTTGCCCTTCTAGAAACTAGTGGTTTTACTAACCATCAACAATTGATGCTCCTTCTTGATTTCTACTTTCGCGGTGTCAAACATCGCGAATAGCTCAAGGATCATCATATCTATCCCTGATATGTTATAGTTCATCACGAAGCTCTAATAGCTTGGTGGCAGTGACTATGGAGAACCATCACTATCTCATCTGGAAGATTAACTCCCACTCGATTCAAGCGATTGTGGTACTCAGACAATCTGAGCACATGCTCAACGATTGAGCTTTTCTCCCTTAGTTTGCAGGCTTAAGAAACTTGTCAGAGGTCTCATACCTCTTGACGTGGGCACTAGTCTGAAATCCCAATTTCAGTCTTCGGAACATCTCATATGTTCTGCGACGTTTCAAAAACCGTCTTTGGTGCCACAATTCTAAACCGTTAGCATTACGCACTGAACTATCACGTAGTCATCAAAACGTGTATGTCAGATGTTTCGCAACATCTACAGACGACGCTGAGGTTCAGCACACCGAGCGGTGCATTAAGGACATAAGCCTTCTGTGCAGCAATGAGGACAATCCTCAGTTTACGGACCCAGTCCGCATAATTGCTACTACCAACTTTCAACTAAATTTTCTCTAGGAACATATCTTAAACAGTAGAACTAAAGCGTATGACATAATTTGCAAAGACCTTTTGACTATGTTCATGATAATGAAGTTCATCTGATTATTGAACTCCCACTCAGATAGACATCCCTCTAGTCATCTAAGTGATACATGATCCGAGTCAAACTAGGCCGTGTCCGATCATCACGTGAGACGGACTAGTCATCATCGGTGAACATCTCCATGTTGATCGTATCTTCTATACGACTCATGCTCGACCTTTCGGTCTCTTGTGTTCCGAGGCCATGTCTGTACATGCTAGGCTCGTCAAGTCAACCTAAGTGTTTTGCATGTGTTCCGAGGCCATGTCTGTACATGCTAGGCTCGTCAACACCCGTTGTATTCGAACGTTAGAATCTATCACACCCGATCATCACGTGGTGCTTCGAAACAACGAACCTTCGCAACGGTGCACAGTTAGGGGGAACACGTCTCTTGAAATTTTAGTGAGGGATCATCTTACTTACTACCGTCGTTCTAAGCAAATAAGATGCATAACATGATAAACATCACATGCAATCAAATAGTGACATGATATGGCCAATATCATTTTGCTCCTTTGATCTCCATCTTCGGGGCACCATGATCATCTTTGTCACCGGCATGACACCATGATCTCCATCATCATGATCTCCATCATTGTGTCTTCATGAAGTTGTCACGCCAACGATTACTTCTACTTCTATGGCTAACGCGCTTAGCAATAAAGTAAAGTAATTTACATGGCGTTATTCAATGACACGCAGGTCATACAAAAAATAAAGACAACTCCTATGGCTCCTGCCGGTTGTCATACTCATCGACATGCAAGTCGTGATTCCTATTACAAGAATATGATCAATCTCATACATCACATATATCATTCATCACATCTTCTGGCCATATCACATCACATAGCACATGCTGCAAAAACAAGTTAGACGTCCTCTAATTGTTGTTGCAAGTTTTTACGTGGCTTGTATAGGTTTCTAGCAAGAACGTTTCTTACCTACGTAAAACCACAACGTGATATGCCAATTTCTATTTACCCTTCATAAGGACCCTTTTCATCGAATCCGTTCCGACTAAAGTGGGAGAGACAGACACCCGCTAGCCACCTTATGCAACTAGTGCATGTCAGTCGGTGGAACCTGTCTCACGTAAGCGTACGTGTAAGGTCGGTCCGGGCCGCTTCATCCCACAATGCCGCCGAAACAAGATAAGACTAGTAGCGGCAAGAAGAATTGGCAACATCGACGCCCACAACTACTTTGTGTTCTACTCGTGCATAGAAACTACGCATAGACCTAGCTCATGATGCCACTGTTGGGGAACGTAGCAGAAATTCAAAATTTTCTACGCATCACCAAGATCAATCTATGGAGTAATCTAGCAACGAGGGGAAGGGGAGTGCATCTACATACCCTTGTAGATCGCGATGCGGAAGCGTTGCAAGAACGCGGATGAAGGAGTCGTACTCGTAGCGATTCAGATCGCGGTTGATTCCGATCTAAGCACCGAAGAACGGTGCCTCCGCGTTCAACACACGTGCAGCCCGGTGACGTCTCCCACGCCTTGATCCAGCAAGGAGAGAGGGAGAGGTTGGGGAAGACTCCGTCCAGCAGCAGCACGACGGCGTGGTGGTGATGGAGGAGCGTGGCAATCCCGCAGGGCTTCGCCAAGCACCGCGGGAGAGGAGGAGGAGGGAGAGGGGTAGGGCTGCACCGAAAGAGAGACGTTCTCGTGTGTCTTGGGCAGCCCCAAACCTCAACTATATATAGGGGGGGAGGGAGCTGCGCCCCCTCTAGGGTTCCCACCCCAAGGGGTGGCGGCCAGCCCTAGATCCCATCCAGGGGGCGGCCAAGGGGAGGAGAGGGGGGGCGCCACTAGGGTGGGCCTTAAGGCCCATCTGGACCTAGGGTTTGCCCCCTCCCACTCTCCCATGCGCCTTGGGCCTTGGTGGGGGGGCGCACCAGCCCACCTGGGGCTGGTCCCCTCACACACTTGGCCCACGCAGCCTTCTGGGGCTGGTGGCCCCACTTGGTGGACCCCCGGGACCCTCCCGGTGGTCCCGGTACATTACCGATATCACCCGAAACTTTTCCGGTGACCAAAACAGGACTTCCCATATATAAATCTTTACCTCCGGACCATTCCGGAACTCCTCGTGACGTCCGGGATCTCATCCGGGACTCCGAACAACATTCGGTAACCACGTACATACTTTCCCTATAACCCTAGCGTCATCGAACCTTAAGTGTGTAGACCCTACGGGTTCGGGAACCATGCAGACATGACCGAGACGTTCTCCGGTCAATAACCAACAGCGGGATCTGGATACCCATGTTGGCTCCCACATGTTCCACGATGATCTCATCGGATGAACCACGATGTCGGGGATTCAATCAATCCCGTATGCAATTCCCTTTGTCTATCGGTATGTTACTTGCCCGAGATTCGATCGTCGGTATCCCTATACCTTGTTCAATCTCGTTACCGGCAAGTCTCTTTACTCGTTCCGTAACTCACATCATCCCGTGATCAACTCCTTGGTCACATTGTGCACATTATGATGATGTCCTACCGAGTGGGCCCAGAGATACCTCTCCGTTTACACGGAGTGACAAATCCCAGTCTCGATTCGTGCCAACCCAACAGACACTTTCGGAGATACCTGTAGTGCACCTTTATAGCCACCCAGTTACGTTGTGACGTTTGGTACACCCAAAGCATTCCTACGGTATCCGGGAGTTGCACAATCTCATGGTCTAAGGAAATGATACTTGACATTAGAAAAGCTCTGAGCAAACGAACTACACGATCTTGTGCTAGGCTTAGGATTGGGTCTTGTCCATCACATCATTCTCCTAATGATGTGATCCCGTTATCAACGACATCCAATGTCCATGGTCAGGAAACCGTAACCATCTATTGATCAACGAGCTAGTCAACTAGAGGCTTACTAGGGGCATGGTGTTGTCTATGTATCCACACATGTATCTGAGTTTCCTATCAATACAATTGTAGCATGGATAATAAACGATTATCATGAACAAGGAAATATAATAATAACCAATTTATTATTGCCTCTAGGGCATATTTCCAACAATGTTACCATCTATAAAGCTCGACTTGTCGCTAAGGATTATCGACAAGTTCAAGGAGTTGACTACGATGAGACCTTCCCACCCGTAGCGAAGCTGAAGTCCGTCTGAATCATGTTAGCAATTGCCGCATTCTACGATTATGAAACATGGCAAATGGACGTCAAAACGGCATTCCTTAACGGCTTCCTTAAGGAAGAATTGTATATGATGCAGCCGGAAGGTTTTGTCGATCCTAAGAATGCTATCAAGGTATGCAAGCTCCAGCGCTCAATCTATGGGCTGGTGCAGGCATCTCGGAGTTGGAACATTCACTTTGATGAGATGATCAAAGCATTTGGGTTTACACAGACTTATGGAGAAGCCTGTGTTTACAAGAAAGTGAGTGGGAGCTCTGTAGCGTTTCTCATATTATATGTGGATGACATACTATTGATGGGAAATGATATAGAATTCTTGGAAAGTATAAAGGCCTACTTGAATAAGTGTTTTTCAATGAAGGACCTTGGAGAAGCTGCTTATATATTAGGCATCAAGATCTATAGAGATAGATCGAGACGCCTCATTAGTCTTTCACAAAGCACATACCTTGACAAGATATTGAAGAAGTTCAATATGGATCAGTCCAAGAAGGGGTTCTTGCCTGTATTGCAAGGTGTGTGATTGAGCACGGCTCAATGCCCGACCACGGCAGAAGATAGAGAAAAGATGAGTGTCATCCCCTATGCCTCGGCCATAGGGTCTATTATGTATGCCATGCTGTGTACCAGACCTGATGTAAACCTTGCCGTAAGTTTGGTAGGAAGGTACCAAAGTAATCCCGGCATGGAACACTGGACAGCGGTCAAGAACATCCTAAAGTACCTGAAAAGGACTAAGGATATGTTTCTTGTTTATGGAGGTGACGAAGAGCTCGTCGTAAAGGGTTACGTCGATGCTAGCTTCGACACAGATCTGGATGACTCTAAGTCACAAACCGAATACGTGTAAATTTTGAATGGTGGGGCAGTCAGCTGGTGCAGTTGCAAGCAAAGCGTCGTGGCGGGATCTACATGTGAAGCGGAGTACATGGCAGCCTCGGAGGCAGCACATGAAGCAATCTGGATGAAGGAGTTCATTGCCGACCTAGGAGTTATTCTCAATGCATCGGGGCCGATGACTCTCTTCTGTGACAACACTGGAGCTATTGCCCTTGCCAAGGAGCCCAGGTTTCACAAGAAGACCAGGCACATCAAGCGTCAATTCAACTCCATTCGTGAAAATGTTCAAAATGGAGACATAGATATTTGTAAAGTGCATACGGATTTGAATGTCGCAGATCTGTTGACTAAACCTCTTCCACGGGCGAAACATGATCAACACCAGAACTCTATGGGTGTACGATTCATCACAATGTAACTAGATTATTGACTCTAGTGCAAGTGGGAGACTGTTGGAAATATGCCCTAGAGGCAATAATAAAACGGTTATTATTGTATTTCCTTGTTCATGATAATTGTCTATTGTTCATGCTATAATTGTGTTATCCGGAAATCGTAATACATGTGTGAACACATAGACCATAACATGTCCCTAGTGAGCATCTAGTTGACTAGCTCGTTGATCAATAGATGGTTACATTTTCCTGACCATGGACATTAGATGTCATTGATAACGGGATCACATCATTAGGAGAATGATGTGATGGACAAGACCCAATCCTAAGCATAGCACTAGATCGTGTAGTTTGTTTGCTAAAGCTTTTCTAATGTCAAGTATCATTTCCTTAGACCATGAGATCGTGCAACTCCCGGATACCGTAGGAATGCTTTGGGTGTACCAAACGTCACAACGTAACTGGGTGGCTATAAAGGTGCACTACAGGTATCTCCGAAAGTGTCTGTTGGGTTGGCACGGATCGAGACTGGGATTTGTCACTCCATATGACGGAGAGGTATCTCTGGGCCCACTCGGTAATGCATCATCATAATGAGCTCAATGTGACTAAGTAGTTAGTCACGGGATCATGCATTACGGAACGAGTAAAGTGACTTGCCGGAAACGAGATTGAACGAGGTATTAGGATACCGACGATCGAATCTCGAGCAAGTAACGTACCGATTGACAAAGGGAATTGTATACGGGATTGCTTGAATCCTCGACATCGTGGTTCATCCGATGAGATCATCGTGGAACGTGTGGGAGCCAACATGGGTATCCAGATCCCGCTGTTGGTTATTGGCTAGAGAGGTGTCTCGGTCATGTCTGCATGATTCCCGAACCCGTAGGATCTACACACTTAAGGTTCGATGACGCTAGGGTTATAAGGAAGGTTTGTATGTGATTACCGAATGTTGTTCGGAGTCCCGGATGAGATCCCGGACGTCACGAGGAGTTCCGGATTGGTCCGGAGGTGAAGATTTATATATGAGAAGTCATCATACGGTCACCGGAAATATTCGGGGGTATACCTGTATTGTACCGGGACCACCGGAGGGGTTCCGGGGGTCCATCGGGAGGGTCCACCTGCCTCGGAGGGCCTTATGGGCTGTAGGTGGAAGGGAACCAGCCCCTAAGTGGGCTGGGCGCCATCCCCCCTAGGGCCCATGCGCCTAGGGTTGGGGGGACCCTAAAGGGGGTGCCCCCCTTGCTTGGGGGGCAAGCCCCTCCCCTTGGCGCCGCCCCCTCTAGATCTCATCTAGGAGGCCGGGCCCCTTCCCCGCTCTCCTATAAATAGAGGGGTGGAGGGAGGGCTGCAACACACATCTAAGGCGCAGCCCTCCCCTGCCCAACACCTTCCTCTCCGCGTGAGCTTGGCGAAGCCCTGCCGGAGAACTGCCACTCCACACCACCAGCCGTCGTGCTGCTGTGGAGCCTTCTTCCTCAACCTCTCCCTCCTCCTTGCTGGATCAAGGTGCGGGAGACGTCACCGGGCTGCACGTGTGTTGAACACGGAGGCACCGTTGTTCGGTGCTTGGATCGGATTCTGCCGCGATCTGAATCGCTACGTGTACGACTTCTCCAACCGCGTTCTTGCAACGCTTCCGCATCGCGATCTTCAAAGGTATGAAGATGCACTCCCCTCTCGTTGCTAGTAAACTCCATAGATTGATCTTGGTGATGCGTAGAATTTTTTTTAATTTCTGCAACGATCCCCAAAAGCTCCTTGGGTAGATCAAGAGCTGTTGACGCAGGTGGCAGGATTCCAGGGTCAACCGCCGGCGGTGAAGGAGACGCGGCACCAAATGACGATGGCAAAGCAACCCCAGAAGGCGAGCGATGGGCACCCCCCATAGGCAGTTGCCAAGGGAAGCGGATCAGCATGCCCAGCTTGCGGAAGTCGCCCATGGAGGCGATGAGCGTGGCAACGTCAGGCGAGGCAACAGTGAATGAGAAACAAGAGTCTCCGTCATCCGTGACGTTGAAATGGTGGTGGACGGCGCCGAAGAGGCTAGCGAGGATGAGGCCCAAAGTAATGGCATCGAGGGCGAAAGGAAACTATATGACGCACGCGTACATGCGGCATCTGTGCGGCTGGTTTGGTGGGTGAATGGAGACTGACGAGCGACATTGTGCCCAATCCACACCTTCGAAGTGGAGGCCCAGATCCTCTGGGATTTGGAGCAGTCGTGCAATCGACATACAAGTCACAACAGAGTGGGATGGAGGTGGGAGCGGGGGCAGGGTTCTAGCGAAAGAGAATGAGTAGTTGCGGTGGCGGATTGCGGATTGGGCGAGGATGAGCTCTGCAACACGCGCAGAGGCAACATGGAAGCGGAAGACTAGGGGAGAGCATTTGGCAACGAAGAAGTCAGCAGCAGAGCCACCAAGGACGGCTTGAAGCAGAGCGGCGATAGCTATGGCATCAAGGTGGTGGTTGGAGTAGTCGAAGACGATGTAGAGCGGCGAGGCGAGGTGCATGGCTGGGGTGGTGATGTCGAGGCGGAGGTAGTAGCAACAATCATCTTCGTACTCCAATCCCATGGCATTGCCGCAACCCAGGAAGCAGCGGAGCGCAACCTGACCGGCTTTGACATAGGGTAGGTCAAAGAATGGCGAGGGTGGTGGTGCAACAGAGGGGAGGAGCGCGTTGAAAGGGTTGGTGGCTAGAGCTAGGTCAGGCGGAGGGACAGCCGGGTGATTTTTGTTGGCTGGAGCTTGGCCGGAGGCCGGTGAGGAGGGAGGAGGGGGAGCAGGAGCGGGAGCGGGAGCGGGAGCCATCTTTCGGGGCACCCCCAGGCCACTGTTTTCTACACGTAATAGTAATACGTTTGGCATGCAAAACATAATATAAATTAGTGATCAACTGTCCGCTGAGTATTATGGGATGGGGAGGTTAATACAGTAGTTTCTTTTCTTTTTATCGCCAGAAAAAGGGACGTGGGTGAGGAAAAAATGCAGCCGTAGGGAGCACGAATGGGAGCATAGGAGGGAGTAGGCAAAGCCTCGTCCAGATAGAGAAAACCGGGGCTGTGGATGGACCCCACCTCTACACGTGGTTGCGTAGGGGAGCTGCGTGAGCGAGCGAGACCGATCGGTCGCCTGATTTCGAGGCTTTGCCTTCTCCCCAGGGGGCACGGGCATCTCCGTAGCCCTTTTACCTTTTCACGGTTGGGCAACGCGCCAAGAAATTTCACCTCCCGCCCCCGCAGTTCCTTCCCCCTCCCGGCGGCGACACCGGCGGCGGTGTCCGACTCCGCCCTCCTCCCGCCGCAGCACCTCCACTCCCCCGCACGTCCTCCCCGTGGCCGGATTCATTGTTGGAACCCTAGAAAGGGCTCCGCCTACGGCCTACCGCGGCACGTCGAGGGCGGCGCCTTCTTCCGGCGGCGCACATTCGCAGCCGCCGTCGGCACCCAGAGATCCTCCTCCCCTTGACCATCATTTCGTGCCTCTCCCCCGATGAGTCCGGCGCAATCCGAGCTCCTCCGTGTCAAGTCTCAGCCGCCGGGAGCTCCTCCGCATGAACTCGAGCGGCTCCGAGAGTTGCGGACTGCCGCTTCCCCGCAGCGGCTGCGTCATCCAAGATGCCTCTGCTGTGACGTCGCACGGCCGAGGAGGCGAGGAGCACGAAACTGTAAGTGCTAGATTGACAAGCGTTCGTGGTTCCATCTCAGTTTAAACTAGTGTAGTATGCTCGAAGGGAAAAATGCTTGGCAGCAGTAATGTGCAGCAGGCTACTAGCTGTACTGTACTACTCGAGAACTTGGGACTGACTTGATCCCATGCATGATCTCAAGCAGCACCGGCTCGCTTAGATCATGATCTGCAGTACCCAGAGGGAGGGATTACTGAGTCATCAGCTCCTTGCAAGTTGCAATTAAAGTTGTAACGGCAGTAGGCAATTAAAGATCTGCGTGTGTGATAAGGAGCCAGCAGCAGGAGCAATGCCTTCACCTATTTGGTTTTATGCCTGATTTTATTTTTGGTTTGAAACAGAGCTTATCTGTGAAAATTTCAGCATTTCTCTTCTGTTGGAGTCAATCACATACAAATTTCAATTGATATTTATTCACACAAGTTTTTTATTTTTTTTATCAAATTAGATATCAGCCTGAACATAAAACATCCTAGAATACATTTGCCTGTGTGGATATTGTCAGTTCACACCTACGCACTAGGCACCTGATGGCACTTTGCCTGTGTATTGTTTAGTTAGCAATCTGAATTGCTTTGACGCGCAAATCAGATGCTCTAATTCTCATTCATCTATAGTGTCCTGTGAATTCTGATGTTCCCTTTTCTGATTCAGCTATAATGTTCTTCTTATGTGAATTCTGATGCTCCTTTTTTTTTTGCTAAATCTTAATCGGGAGGATTCAGCTCATCATGTTTAGTCTTGGCCATCTATATGCTTTTAATAAAGTTCCTTGTTGTGGTCATTATCAAATTATATCTCCCAATTCTAGTTTGCATGCTATTCTTTTTTCAACTTGTAAAAATACTACGCATTAAAAATTCATAATTTGAATTGTTGTGGTGTCAAATAGAGTACAAATAAAGATTATGTGCAAATGGAGAGATTAGACAAGTAGGGGCTATTGCTTGAGTTGGGTTCCTTGTTTGGGGCTGAAAAAGTAGGGACCAGCCCCTAGTCTTGGCCTTTAGGGGCTCCCACTGAAGATACTCTTTTCAGTAGCTCCCAGCCATGGAAGTCGCCGATCCAGCTCGGACCCACCGCGTGAGGATCACTCCAAAGCTCCCCTGGTTTTCTTTCTTGATGGCCCTCACTTGCACGCACTCCGCTGCTCAGGTCGGATGTACTGCTATGGGGTGGCCTTCTATGGTGACTCTTTTGGCTCCCTGCGCGCCTTGTCGATCTCCCTACCCAGTCAACGGGGACGGAGTAGCAGCACCTGAGTAGCAGCTGTGCGAGGGAGGACGCGAGCTCGTCTAAATCGACGATACATTTGCTGTCAGCATTCCTGAAGGCGATGAGTTAGCTTTGATCCTGCGCGAATGTGCAGTTCCTGGGGCGTTTTGTCGTCTCGAAGTCCTGAACCGGATGGCGTTGCCGCTGTCCCAAAGCGATGCAGCCCGAAAAGCCGTCTTCATCCTCGACAGCGGCAACCCGGCTTCAGCTTTGCATTTTTACGCCTGCTTAAGGCGTATTGGTAATTTGTTTATGCCTCCTCCACTTTTTTCCAGGCTTGGGACTGGCATTGGCAGTGTTAGCCCCGCCTACCCTCATTATAATATTAAATAAACTTAAGAAATAATTAGTGTATTTATGATTAGCTATATTTTTAGTATTTCCCAAAGACCAATTAAAATTTAGCAACTGAATATGAAAACAGGTCTGATTGCATTCTCCATATAAAATGCTCCCTCCGTTCCTAAATATAGGTCTTTGTAGAGATTTCAACAGGTGACTACATACGGAACAGAATGAATGAATCTACGCTCTAAAATATGTCTATATACATCCGTATGTGGTAGTTTATTTGAAATCTCTAAAAAGACTTATATTTAGGAACGGAGGGAGTATAAGGATGTGCGGATGCTCTCACTACTGGTTTGTAATATATAATAAGGTTCAAGCATCAGATATCACATAATATAGATTGTCGATGTTTGGTATTAAGGAACTATTTCCACCAAATGTCAATGCATGTTCCAATACTTCTGCACGGTAGTAGACCATATTCGTCCTGCCATATCATGTTAGCATAGATAAGTCAGTTTTTATTTTCAGGATAGTATGCAGCGTACTAAATTTTTATATATGTACTTATTCTTATGTAATAGGCCAGTAGCCTCATCTTGTCGAAGAAGCATCATGCTGAAACTGTGTTATTTGTTCATACCTTTACAAAATTTCTTTATAGACTATGTTCTTGACGACATCATCCTCATTGCTATCTTCATCATTTACCATTACGCGCAGTCCATCTCTTTTTGTGACTCTTGAGAATGCTACATATAGCTGTCCATGTGTGAAAACTTGTGTAGGCAGATATAGTCCTACCTTGTTTAGAGACTGACCCTGGCTTTTGTTGATAGTCATAGCAAAACATATTGATATAGGATACTGTCTCCTTTTTAGAATGAACGGCCACGCTGATTCAGTTGGTGACATGACTATTCTTGGAATATACACCTTTTCTCCCACATGTGTTCCTGTTATTATCTGTGCTTCGACGAATCTTCTTCCAAGTTGAATAATAGTCATCCTTGTACCATTGCATAACCCAGCACTTTGGTTGATATTACGTAGGAGCATCACAGGTATGCCAACTTTTAATTTTAGCTCGTGATTTGGGATTCCAGGGAACGGTAAGCTGTTTAGGAATTCCGTTGGATATAACAGTTCTGTTTGTGCATTTAAGGATGTTGCTTTGCATACCGTGTCGTAGCTTAGATAAGTTTTCTCTTCACCTTGTAGCTGATCCATTATATACTCATTTATATCGCGAACTGTTTCGTTCCTTGGACATAATATTGCTCTTTCTTCTAAGAATTCTCGCTGACGATACCTCTCCTGCAAATTTGGATATATGCTTTCCACAATTGTTTTTTTTTTGGATCATTTCCTTTCTTCAGTAGTATGTCACTTGGTATTTTTATCAATTCCTCACCTTCTGATGATGTATTTGTTCCGTCGCCAATATTCAGAATCCACTCCGCAAATTCTGCTACCCGTTGTTTCTCTGATTCATCATGTGTTGTGCAGTTGAGTCGCATGTTCTTTGTTAGCTTCAATATGTGAAAGTGCTTCCAAAGATATGACCTTTTAATGGATGCAGTGACTATGTTGTGTCTTCTTCCCTTTGGTATAACAGGAAGGATCTGGCGGAAGTCCCCTCCTAGAACCACTGTCATGCCACCGAATGGTCTCTTGCTGCTGTTGACATTTTTATGCCTTAATATATCCCTTAGAGTCCTGTCTAGCGCCTCAAAACATATCTTGTTTGCCATTGGAGCCTCATCCCATAGTATCAGCGACGTCTTCTTTAGTAGGTCTGCCAAGTGTGAACCTTGTTTGATGTCACATGTTGACTCTTCTGTAAGGATTAGGGGGATGTGGAACCTCGAGTGTGCTGTTCTACCTCCCTGTAGAAGCAGAGCTGCAATACCACATGACGCCACTGCTAGTACTATCTTGCCTTCGGAACGCAGCTTTGTTGTGATTGCCTTCCACAGATATGTCTTACCTGTCCCACCATATCCGTCCACAAATATTTGTTTTCCCAAATCTTTGTCAACTGATTCCATTACTGAGTCAAATGCATGACGTTGTTCAGAGTTCAGACTACCAAAGATCCTTGAATGCTCTTCTTTTTGCTCCTCTTTGTTGTAGTTAATCTCTTCATTGAGTAGTCTGTTTCCAAGTTCTTTTATTTCTGAAGAATCTGGAAGTTCTATTCCGGGGTATTCCTTAAGTGTCTTTCCAGCTTGTCTCATTAACTTCTCTATTTCCACCAAGGTGTTTCCTTGCTTCTGTGAAGCTGTGAGGCAAAGCGTAGGATGGTTCAAGAGTTTTCTCTGTCTATACTCCATGTCTTCGCTTAGAACTTCCCAGCATGATTCCCACATATTTTTCGGGCTTGTGACTTCGCAGTGGCATAAGATTGTTGTGAATAGTTGTCTTAGCTGGTTGCCAGTCGCCCAGTTTGATGCCTCATTGATGCACTCAAGCCACTCTTTGTCGTCATCGAGGAATCCTAGTGCTTCGCAAGTAGATTTGTATGATGTGTGGACAACTCCATTTACTGTTCTGATGTCTTCGAAACATGTGCATCCTTTTTTGACGTTAAGTAGCATTCGCATGTAGTATTTTTCTCCGGTTGCTGGATGGGCACAATATATTCTTCCAACTGATCTTCCTTTCTTCCTTTTGCTCCACTTCGTCTCTTCTTCCATGCCCATTTTGATGGGAACTCTGCATATGTTAATTCTCTGGCTTCTTCACACATCTTGTTTGTTTCCATCCACTGTGTAAATTTAGTGATTCCTACTCTTTCTTTTCTTACTATCTTTGTTAAATCTGTAGAATCTGAGAAAATGACATGTTGCTCATTCTCCAGGTGGAAAGGCAACCTTTCGACGCAGGGATCTCTGAAGTTCATTTCGAATTGAAATATTCTCCAACACGCGTCATTCCCTGATATATATGTGCACTCTAGGTACCTCTTGATCTCATTGTTTTCTATTAGCGTTGTGGCTTGGTCATCACCTTTCTTTATGTATTTAAAAAGGTATTTTATTGATAGAGATCTGTTGCACGCCTCGACATTTATGTGTGCTTGATATTTGACCAGTATATTTCTATTGTATGGGACTACGTATCTGTTGTCCAACTTTACTTTCCCTTTCTGTATGTATCTTCCATTGTCTCGTCTTCTATATACTGGGTATCCATCTTCATCGACGGTGGTATTGCTGTTATATAATTTTGGGAACTTTCTTATACATCTGTTATCGACCATGCATGGTGACTTTGTGTTGGCTGCATCACATGGCCCATGTATCATGTAGTTTTCAACAGCTGCATATCCTTCTGGATCAATGTCCTTGTCTGGGATCTCTGCACAACGTCATGCATGGTGACTTTTCTTTTTTGTCGAGGAATATGACTATGTGGGCATGTGGGAGGCCCCTTTTTTGGAACTCTATTGTGTATATAACTACAATTTAGAAAATAACCATTAGTTATTTTGGTATAGAAAATTAAATAACAGGAGTGATCAAGTCAGTAGGGTATATTACTTGCAAGTGTTTTTCCAAAGTATCCCCTTTCTCTTATGTCTCTCATGAACTCCTTGAGCTTTATGTGGAACACTCGATCAACAATATCAGGTCTTTCATATGCTGTTTGGCCTACTTCCTGTAGCATAGCTTGAATCTCCGGCCAAGCTGTGTTGCACGTGAATGTCACAAATAGGTCTGGGTATCCAGCCCACCGACATATTGCCATAGCATCTTGGAAGTTTTGTGCTTTGTATCTAGGGCTATCTGTGAAGGTGGATGGCAGTAGTATCCTCTTTCCTACTTGGTCAGCCCTTGTATCTCCTCTATCTATTGTGTCCTGCAAGCCAGCATATAATTCCGTTCTTAGGTTTCCTTGATGTGTTTTGATCCAGTCTAGCCTATACTGCAAAATGCATGCAAGGGCATCCACAATGAACTGCAATGTAAGCTTTTCACACATCAGCAAGTGCATCGATTGGTTAGTACGTTGTTGTATACGATACGCATAGTATTCCAGCATTGTTACATGCTTTCTCTTGCATTTTGCACCTTCTTTTAATATGTAGGGTATATTTTCTCTGTACCCATCTTCTCCATAGGGGAACAATAGTGGATACTGCATAGCCATGAATTTTGGATGCTTCTGTGATATTCTTCTCGGCTTTGTGTCTCTGTACTGAACAATGATATCCCGTCCTTTTCTATTTTCTGCCGTATCATTCACAATCAAGGCTGCAACTTCAGTTGCAGATGGCATGTCATTCCGTCTTCCATCTGTGCGTCGCTTATTGATTAGTTTTAATCTCACGTTGTGATAGTCACCTTCTTCGAATCTGTCCCTTGCCATTCTGAATTTTTTTGCAAGTATATTATCTCTATCCAGCATATTTTTAAGGCCCTCGACGATGTGAGGATCTATTGACTCCCTTTTATCTTCTGATGTTGACGCATTAATCCTGTTTTTTACCTCATTTTCGGTGTCATAGATATACAACTGTGCCCAGCGTGGTTTATCTTCACCTTCAGGTAGTAGAGTACCTATTCTGTGGTAGTTTTGCCCATTCATTCTAAAAACATAAGGACCACCGCCATTATTTATTTCTGTGTCTACCTTTCCTCCCATTGTTGTGAAAGCGAACATGGAGTTGTACAATCTGATATTTTGCATGTAGTTTTTTGACCTCTTTCTGTTGTCTTTCCTTAGCAATTTCGTAAGGTAAGCCGGCGGCTCTCTGAATGGTGGCAAATCGACCTTGCCCTGTTGGCAACATAGTCCGAAAGATGGCATCCTTCTCGCTCTACCTGAAGTTGTTTCTTCGTACCAGAAAATTGCACCACATCGTTCACACTTGCAGCTTGGTTCTCCGAAGTTCCAAATTTCCATATCAGTCCTTTCCAATGTCCTGTTCAATTTTCTGAATTTAGCATCAGATTTTATATGAGTAATGTATGTTCTCGTTCATACTAATAAAATAAACTTAATAGATCTTACATATCTGGTGTTTTTTTCTTTCTCCTTGACTTTGATGTAGTACACCTTTTGTTACTTTTAGTCCTGTACACGTGCATAACAGAAACAACAGGTTTATGAATGTCCAAATTTTAGATGTTGATTGTATTTTCTTGTTACTTACCTTGTAGTCTTACCAGCCTGGCCAATCATTGCTTCATTTTCTGTCGTTGTTTCTGCAACCCTCTTGCTTTGCATTTTTCTTTTCCGATACAGCCTTGCCTCTTTAGCTTTGTCCCTGCATAAACATAAATGCCATTTAGTAGAAATAAGAGATGGAATTTCCAGCATAAGCAATGCACATCTGTACAGGACATGGTTCCTTGTGGCAATCCAACAATGTTTTTTTGCCACAGTTTTGGTTTAACCATAGTCCATGGATATGTGCTATCATGATTCTTTTGTTTAAAAAACATACTTCGTAGCTACAGTCAGAACCAATCGTAACATGTTTTTGTGATTTAATAGAGCAATTTAAATTAGCTGCACCTGAAGATATGGAAATGCATGGGCGACCGGGCATTATAAGCATTTGTTTACAGTAAAATGTTTAAGATCAAATTTTACTACATCAAATCCACCGAGTTAATGAAGGGATTTTTGTAAGCTTTGGAAGATTTGAGTACATAGATAGCAGAACTGATGTGCAAAGCAGAAGCAAGCTATATAATGTTGTTTCCAGTATACTGTGGTAGCAGTCGTGCATCATTAATGATAAAGTTTAGCAATTGAATTCAGAGAAGTAATTAAACCAAATTGTTGATAATACACATAAGGGCAAAACTCTGAAGATTTGCTTACTTCACATGGATCAGAAGTTGTTCTTCTAGTATAGTTGCACGGCCTGGCACTTCTCCATTTATGATCGAAGTCTGTCTCATTTTCTTTGCTTGAAGTTTGATTCTCCTTTCTAATCTTGCCATTTTTGTTGATTGTCTGAATTCACATCAATGAGATAATAAATTAAAATATCATTTTCCCTGTCCAAGCTAAAATTAATTATGAACCCACATGTGCCTAACGGGAGTTGTTGCATTTTTAGTTGTAACATTCTTGTGATACCACTAATAAAAGATTCATGATTAGTAATGGATCACCTTGTTGGATTGCATATTTGATTGGTCTTAACCATCTTGGCAGGTTTCTCACATTCCTTGCTATGTGGCCCACCTTTTCTTTTCATTGTTTCTTCCTGCACAATAGAGTGCAAATATGATGTTAAAGGGGATGATATTATAATATCATTACGGACAGTGTCCGACCCAGAAACTGTGGTTTGCTGGGGCGATGGACGGCAAGTCGGCAACAGAGATTGATGTCGATGCACCCGCTGGTCGCTGGACAGGGGATTACCCTGCTCCGCCACTTGAGACCTCGGTCGTCCGGCCCTACTTGCCCCAATGGTGGGTCCACCATTGATTACAAAGTAGTGCACAAGTTTATGAAGAATTATTATTTTTATTGCTTTTCACTTTATAAATATTCGTTTTTTGTTTTAGAAGTAAAGGAGATCAACTTTCAAGACCAGTGATTGTGCTGAAAGCTTTAATTTTGAAGAGGATGTTAAGTTCCAATCGTCGTGTGAAGACACGAATATTGTGAGTATTTTTTAATAAAAGGCAACTGAGGCAATCTCTACCTGATTAATGAGGTACTTTTTGTAGACAGAATTACTGAGGTACTCAGGCACAATATTATGTGAACCATTATCTGTTCTACAAATTGCAAGTGGATACCATACTGCACTGCTCTTTGCTTCTGAATAAAACATATTCATTACATTGTTGCAATTAGACTTCAGACCTATGGAAGCTGTTCCACATCCCCAAATTTATAGTAGAGGAACACGCTAGTCAATTAAAGAAGGTTTAGTGAGGAATAAGATTGTAATTGAGGATGGCAAGTTCATGGGCAATAAGGATCGAAAAATCACAAGGGGTAAAATGCACACATCACAACATATTTTAAGGTGCTTCCTTACTTGCGCAAATATGAATGACACTATGAACTTTGTATCAGATAAACAAATTAGGTTAACCTTTTGCTATCATGATGCTATACATTAACTTGAAAGGATAGTATGGTAACAGGTGCTTAAGTGGCGGAAGGAGATGGTGCTCATGGGCCTATTTAATACTGTTGTGAATATAATTAAGAAGTTCATTCTTTTAGAATATTATGTGAATTGCCATGTAGAAATCAAGAAACTGGACTACAGGGTAGTATTCCTGTATTAATTTAACATCATCTCCATTTTTAGTTCAACCCTAAATACCAGTTTCTTGTCAAATTTTTAGCAGTTTCCTTTCATTTTCTGCAACGCATTGCTCTTTGACCTCATAAATATCCTCTAATGATTCATTTCCTGTCACCTCTGTAGATATCTACATATTCAAAGTTTGTCCTTTGTTACTTTTTCAAATATCACATGACCTGATAAGATACATATCAGATACAAAAATTAAGTTAATTTTCAGCTATCATGATGCCATGCATTAACTTGAAAGGATACTATTATGATGAAAGGTGCTTAAGTAGTGCAAGATGAGGTGTCTAGGGGCCTATTTAAGACCTGTGAATATAATGAAGAAGTTCATCGACACTTTTTATATAGTATATTATGTGAACCTCCATGTAGAAGCCAAAGAAATGGGGATTCAGAGTACTATTAATTTATTGTTATTGTCTCAATTTTTATTTCAACCATAGATATCAGCCTTTACCGTCGAAACTTTAGAGATTTTCTTTTATTTTCTACCGCACATGCTATTTGACCCCATATATGTATTCTCTAATGATTTATTTTTTGGCCATCTCAATAGGTATATATTCTTGTTGGACCGGGAATGCCAATTCTAGGAATTGTAACATTTGTGATGGGCGGCTCATTTTTTCTCAATATTTTCCGGTTATCCTCAATATTTTAATAAGATGCTATTAATCATAGAATGATCTGAAACTTCTGATTTTTTGTACCTTCGATGACATCTTTTACCTATGCTAATCCCATGCAGAGTGTAGAATCACGTTAACTACTCATATATTCTCCATTCATGGAATCAATATGTACGCATTGTGTGAAAAAAGTATTCAAATCTTTTCTTTGATGGTGTTTAAGAGTTGGGTAACCATATAATATTAAAGTGGGCAAAAGTATTAAGTATAAAAACTAACATGATGTGCTAAGATGGTGCCTGTGCATTTCAAAGAACTAGCACCGAGATACAATGTCTTCAAACACTTCATGTATAAGTTCCTAGTCTAAATCCTGCAAAACTAATACTGGATTACTCCCTTTGATTCATATTAATTGTCGCAGCTTTAGTAAAACTTTATACTAAAGTTGTACTAAATGTGTGACAATTAATATGGATCAGGGAGTAGCTAATTACGTTTTAATGGCAACACTAACATCATCTTGCATGTCCACACAAAAAATACCTTAGGTAGAACTAACATTGATCTAAAACATCTTCAACTACATTGTGTCAAAATTTCATGTCTAAGGCCCCCATATGTTTTTTGGGGAAAAAATAATCCAAATGAGAACGAGCTAATACGATATCACATAGTTAATTACAAGCTCAACAAACAACTAAACGATACCATGCATGTCAAAAACAATCCATGCATTGCATACCTAGAACATTGACGTCCAGCTATTCTATTACTTTGGATGTATAAAATCCACTCCAGAATTATCCAAGTCCCCTCTCCAAAACACTAATCAATTACTAAAACAACAGAAAATACGTACTTAAGAAGTAATCAAACTTAAATCATATACCTTGCATGTGTAAAGGAAAATAGGCATATGATAGATCTTACCTTGATCTATCTTTTCTTCAACTGTAACATCTTCTAAATCTGATCCCAAATAGTTAGAAATCGCAGTCAGAAGCTGGTATGCACTGTTTTCTTTTCATCCCTGGTCTAAGAACAAAGTGAGAGAGAGAGAGAGCAACCAGAGAGGTAAGATGAGGCACGGACTGCTTCCCCCCTCAGGGAAACAACTAGTTTTAAAGACCCATGCACATGCCCAACAGGACAAATTGGTTCAGGCTACTCGTAGTTAAAAGTACTCCCTCCGTCTCAAAATAAATGACTCAACTTTGTACCGACTTTAATAGAAAGTTAGTACAAAGTTGAGTCATTTATTTTGGGACTGATAGAGTATAGGGTAGTATTAGTGTATGGTATTATCTTTTTTCTTTAAAAATATACTATAAAGATGAGATTGCATAATAATTCTCTCATTGCTAGTGTATTTTGCTTTGTACACAGAAGCATGTGATCTCCGGTAAAAGAAGCTATTTTCCTGGCCTTGTCATAAATTAAGAAAAAGACGCTCATTCGAGTTCCAAATGTGCATGCGTATTTTCATGGACCAAAACAAGTATAATCTTGAAATTTTCTTTCCTTGAATTGAAATTATTATTTTTATCCAAAACATACATGTTCATCTTTGGTAAAGAATCCTAAGACTTGAACAAATAGTACATGCGTAATGTTTTTTTATATGACCCGCCAACCATGTTCAACTGCCATTAGCGTTTCTAACATGGCGCAGTGTAGCTTGTTTAAGGTAAGTAGTTTATTCCTTTTTCAGAAGAATCCAATCAAGGTAACTCCCGCTCCCGCTCTCCTAGGGTTCCCCCCGCCGCCGGAGCCCACCGCCACTAGCCCTCTTTCCCATTCCCCCTCCCCTCCCTCCCCCCTCCATCCCCTGTAGCGCTCCCGTCGCCCCTCGAGGCGGCGGAGCGCCTCCCCCTGCCGCCTCGTCTCGTCCCGCTCTCCTCGTCCCTCCCCTTCGCCGCCGCCGGCAGAGGCCACCGGCGTAGCCCGGGTGGCGCCGGCGGATGTCCCTTTCTCGCTCGCTAGGAGGTGGAGTCGGGGCTCCCTCCTGCCCGGCGGCGGTGCAGCTCGGCGGGCGTCGGTGTGGCTCGGCGGCGGGTCCGCGGGCCTCGAGCACCATTGACGCGGCGGCGTGGCCGTTGGCTACGGGGCGGCGTGGAGTGCTGCTGGCCGGCGGCGCCCGCTCGGCCCAGATCTGGGCCCTTTTGGGCCCATCTGGGCTGGGGCGGGCTGGCGGTTCGGGGCACGGTGGCGCCGCTCCCTGTTGGTGGCGGCGAGGCGGCGGTGAGTGCAGGTGATGATGGCTCCCGCGGCCGGCATGTTGCAGCGTGGCAATAGGGATTGTCCGGATCCGTTGGGGTCCGGTCGGGCCTGTGGAGGCCTGGTAAGTCCTTGTCGCTACGTCCGGTCGGCTCCGCGGCGCGGTGGAGGCTGTCCCCTCCTGTCGGTTGCGTTGCGATTGCCCCCGAGCCCAGTGTCCCCTCGTCCTCCCTCCAGGCCTCATGTTGGTGGCCTCAGTGAGACGGTGAAGTTGGTGCGGCATCCGTGGTGGCACAGGCTGGTGGGCGGCATGTTGGGCGGTGCACTCTCGAGTGTCTGTGATGGTGTTGGTTTCGGGGCGGGAGAAATCCCTGGCGGCTCGTCCGCCACCGGCGTGGCTACACCCGTAGGCGTTGCCGGACCTTCTTGAGGGGCGTCGGTGATACCCCTTCCTATCTACCATCCGCGTGCCGGGGGAAACCCTAGGACTTGTTCGTGTTGGGGAACGCAGTAATTTCAAAAAAATTCTTACGCACACGCAAGATCCATCTAGGTGATGCATAGCAACGGGAGGGGAGAGTGTTGTCTACGTACCCTCGTAGACCGAAAGCGGAAGCGTTATGACAACGCGGTTGATGTAGTCGTACGTCTTCACGATCCGATCGATCCTAGTACCGAAAGTACGGCACCTCCGCGATCTGCACACGTTCAGCTCGGTGGCGTCCCACGAACTCTCGATCCAGCTGAGTGTCGAGGGAGAGCTTCGTCAGCACGATGGCATGATGACGGTGATGATGAAGTTACCAGCGCAGGGCTTCGCCTAAGCACTGCAACGATATGACCGAGGTGGATTATGGTGGATGGGGGCACCGCACACGGCTAAGACAATGTCAACTTGTGTGTCTATGGGGTGCCCCCTCCCCACGTATATAAAGGAGGGAGGGGGGAGGCTGGCCGGCCTCTCTAGGTGCGCCAAGGGGGGAGGAGTCCTCCTAGTGGGAGTATGACTCCCCCTTTCCTAGTCCCACTAGGAATAGAAGGAAGAGGGGGAAGGAGAAAGGAAAGGGGGGCCGGCCCCCTCACCCAATTCAGATTGGGCTTGGGGGGGGGGGGCGCCCCCTCTTAGGCTGCCTTCTCTTCTCTCCCACTAAGGCCCATATGCTCCCCGGGGGTTTCCGGTAACCTCCCGGTACTCTGGTAAATGCCCGAACTCACCCGAAACCATTCCGATGTCCAAACATAGTCATCCAATATATCGATCTTTATGTCTCGACCATTTCGAGACTCCTCGTCATGTCCATGATCATATCCGGGACTCCGAACTTTAAGCGTGCGGACCCTACGGGTTCGAGAACTATGTAGACATGACCGAGACACGTCTCCGGTCAATAACCAATAGCGGAACCTGGATGTCCCACATATTCTATGAAGATCTTTATCGGTCAAACTGCATAACAACATACGTTGTTCCCTTTGTCATCGGTATGTTACTTGCCCGAGATTCGATCGTCGGTATCTCAATACCTAGTTCAATCTCATTACCGGCAAGTCTCTTTACTCGTTCCTCAATGCATCATCCCGCAACTAACTCATTAGTCACATTGCTTGCAAGGCTTATAGTGATGTGCATTACCGAGAGGGCCCAGAGATACCTCTCCAACAATCGGAGTGACAAATCCTAATCTCGATCTATGCCAACTCAACAAACACCATCGGAGACACCTGTAGAGCACCTTTATAATCACCCAGTTACGTTGTGACGTTTGGTAGCACACAAAGTGTTCCTCCGGTATTCGAGAGTTGCATAATCTTATAGTCATAGGAACATGTATAAGTCATGAAGAAAGCAATAGCAACATACTAAACGATCAAGTGCTAAGCTAACGGAATGGGTCAAGTCAATCACATCATTCTCTAATGATGTTATCCCATTAATCAAATGACAACTCATGTCTATGGCTAGGAAACTTAACCATCTTTGATTCAACGAGCTAGTCAAGTAGAGGCATACTAGTGACACTCTGTTTGTCTATGTATTCACACATGTACTAAGTTTCCGGTTAATACAATTCTAGCATGAATAATAACCATTTATCATGATATAAGGAAATATAAATAAAAACTTTATTATTGCCTCTAGGGCATATTTCCTTCAGCCTCCCACTTGCACTAGAGTCAATAATCTAGATTACACAGTAATGATTCTAACACCCATGGAGTCTTGGTGCTGATCATGTTTTGCTCGTGAGAGAGGCTTAGTCAACGGGTCTGCAACATTCAGATCCGTATGTATCTTGCAAATCTCTATGTCTCCCTCCTTGACTTGATCGTGGATGGAATTGAAGCATCTCTTGATGCGCTTGGTTCTCTTGTGAAATCTGGATTCCTTTGCCAAGGCAATTGCACCAGTATTGTCACAAAAGATTTTCATTAGACTCGATGCACTAGGTATGACACCTAGATCGAATATGAACTCCTTCATTCAGACTCCTTCATTTGCTGCTTCCGAAGCAGCTATGTACTCCGCTTCACACATAGATCCCGCCACGACGCTTTGCTTAGAACTGCACCAACTGACAGCTCCACCGTTCAATATAAATACGTATCCGGTTTGTGACTTAGAGTCATCCGGATCAGCGTCAAAGCTTGCATCGACGTAACCATTTACGACGAGCTCTTTGTCACCTCCATAAACGAGAAACATATCCTTAGTCCTTTTCAGGTATTTCAGGATGTTCTTGACCGCTGTCCAGTGATCCACTCCTGGATTACTTTGGTACCTCCCTGCTAAACTAATAGCAAGGCACACATCAGGTCTGGTACACAACATTGCATACATGATAGAACCTATGGCTGAAGCATAGGGAATGACTTTCATTTTCTCTCTATCTTTTGCAGTGGTCGCGCATTGAGTCTGACTCAATTTCACACCTTGTAACACAGGCAAGAACCCTTTCTTTTCTTGATCCATTTTGAACTTCTTCAAAACTTTATCAAGGTATGTGCTTTGTGAAAGTCCAATTAAGCGTCTTGATCTATCTCTATAGATCTTGATGCCTAATATATAAGCATCTTCACCGAGGTCTTTCATTGAAAAACTCTTATTCAAGTATCCTTTTATGCTATCCAGAAATTCTATATCATTTCCAATCAACAATATGTCATCCACATATAATATTGGTAATGCTACAGAGCTCCCACTCACTTTGGGATGATACCAAGTCTGTCACGACCGGATTTTTGGGATGATAATTTCCCAGAAAAAAACGGCCTTTGTGCTCACCAGCCCCAGGATTACTGTTAGCTGATGAGGCACCAACTTGATACAAGGATTCCAAGCAATGTACAAAAAAAATATGTAGTACAAGACCATTGTGGCCTAGGAGTACCACATTTGGTTTCTAATGGTTGAGGGCGGAAGCGGTTGGATACATCTGCGTCTATGGGACTCCATTTCCCACAAGAACAGCTGACCAGGATAACTCCTATCTTCGCCAGGCTGCTATCGTCAACACGTAGGTTCCGAGGCTGTCACCGCGATGCTTATCTCCATGCGCGAAAATCTGGCCAAGACAATAGCCAGGGACAAGCCAGTGAGTACGTTTGAATATACTCGCAAACATTTAGAACACGGGTATAATATGACAGGCGATAATCATACTCCGAAACATTTATAATGATGAGTCTGCCATGAAGTAAACAGAGATATGGGATGCACGCGTGCAGAAAAAAATATGGACGTGCAATACGGAAGTAAAAGAAATGCACTGAGCGAGGGTCTGAATGACTCCTCGAGAGGAAACTGCAAGAATAATGATGCCGGTGCCAAACGAGGGTCTGAATGACTCCTCGAGAGGAAGATGCAAGAATATTAATGCCTCAGTCGGGCGTCAGGGCGACACCACGTAAAGGGCTTATAACAGAAAAAGAAAGACAGTGCGTGCCACAGTCGGACGTCTGAGCAACATCACATAAAGGGCTTATAAAAGAATAAATAAACCACACGCATGCCGCAGTCGGGCGTCTGAGCGACACCACAGAAAGGGCTTATAAAAGAATAATCACCGTGGATATCCAGGAGGTAGAACCATCCCAGGGATACTCAATACAATACATAATGTAAAAGGTTAGTCCGTAATAATAACAACAAAAGTACAACATGATCTTCAGATGTCACAGGTCATAAATGAAAATCTAGTCTAGCCGTTTCTCCATCCGAAGACCGTCACTGAGCTCTAGCTAATTCGTTCTCCATCCGAATACCGTTACTATGATCCAGTTAACCGTGTCTCCATCCGAAAACCGTTACTAAGCTTCTAGTTAAATCGTTCTCCATCCGAATACCGTTACTAGACTCGATTTAGACTGTGGTCCTTACCTATGAACATGGCTATCCAACAGGATGTATCCTCTGCAGAGGGAGTACTATTTTCCCACGAGTAACGGATTTATTTAGTCCACCGGGACTAATTCCGTCTATGGCCTTTTAATTGAAAACACGCCTGACCTGCACACACCAGCTTAACTCACCGGTGTCTGGAATCACCCACGACACCTGCCAAGCAAAACTCTAAGTGGGGAGGCTACAACCTCGACGTAGCATGGGATCAAATTTCTATTCGCGCGCTCTAAGGGGGTGCCCCCCCTCTCGGTCCCAACCGGAAAACACCCATGCCCCCGGACCAAGTGGCATGCCTACCGGAGGCCTCCGGTATCTTCCACTATGGCCTCTCTGTACGGTGTGTGCTTTGGCAAGGGGTTGACAACTTACTGAACCATGCCCCGTCTACGACAGGGACAAGTGGTGGTACCAACAAATAGGGAAGCTACTGACCAAGACTCGACTTACGACCGACTCAGGTGGTCCAAGTATCCTCCAACAATATTACCATTAGTGGAATAAATCACCACTCATCAAGCCTCACCATGCCATGCCGGACATACTCGTCAGGGACTAGGGACAAGCTCGTGTCTACCCAAGACCACGACTTTCCCGGCTACCTTCCGGTATGCATGAGGAGCTCACGAGGATGATCTAAAACACTAGCGTATCCATTGCTGACCACAAAACAACTCCAAAGTGCACTCATGTACGAGACTTTATCGCTACATAGAGATAACGCATACTCCAAGCCAACTGGTGTTGTAATCGCATCAGAACACCACAACGGAATATTATGCCAGAGTTCAGAAATGCTTGCCTTCGAGAGTATGCAAAGGATGCACTTTTTGGAAGCTTTGCCTTTTCTCAAAAAATCCTATTTTGAGAAATATCCAAACAACACATATTTCAAACACAGTACAAAAAGTTGTCTCAAATATTTTTTAAATAAATCTTAAAATAAACTAGATGAAATTTGAGAGAGGTAGGAAAAAGAATCAACTCATTTGGAGTTTTATTTTAAAAGTTATAGCTGGTCAAAGTCTGGTCAAATCTCTGTTTTAATAAAAACAGAAAAAGGAAAACGCTTCGGGGAAAATACGCTTTCAAAGCAGAGGTGACGTACTCCGGGCCTTTGCGCTTTCACTTAAACAGAGAGAACGGCCGCGCGGGTCACTGACAGTGGGTCCAAGGGGTCCACTGGTCAGGTTTGACCGTTCTCCCTCTCCCTCCCTTCTCTCTGCCCGAACGGCGCGGGGCTCCGACGATCGCCGACGACGAACGGCGGCTCCTCGAGGGCATCTGAGGGCAGGGATGGTTGGCCAGACCGAGGCGGTCCTCTCGGTGGGTGCTAGGCAGGTGGGGACGGAGGAGGTCACCGGCGGCGAGCTCCGTGGCGGACGGGGGTTTGGGAGCAAAGTGCGCTTTGGGCTCTGGTGATCTCCGATCGAGGCTGAGATGCTGGGCAGCTCCGCAAGGACCAGGGGAAACTATTGATGGCGTTGGTTGGGCGGGGGAGGCTCCGGTTGCGACGAATGGCACTGGATTGCGGCGGCGACCGAGCTGGCCGGAGACGAGGAAGAAAGGACTTTCCCCGACGATTGCTGGCCGTGGGAGCACTACGGGGGTGGACTGGGGTTGCCTGAGTGCTCGGAGGAGCACGGGGCCTCCTTTTATAGCACGACGGGGCTGGCTCCGCGGCGGTGGATAAGATCGACGACGGGTCGCCGTTGCTGTAGCTGCAGGGCGTCGTGGCGGCGACGAACGCGTGCCGACGAGCATGAGGATAAGCACGGGCTGTTCCCTGGGGCAGCTGGCGTGCGCGGGTGGCTTGGGCGGCGCCGTCCACGGCAGAGCCCGCTGCCGACGCCGGCGTGCTGCCAAGGGAGCTCTGGCGGCGGCGCTGTAGGGCGCCAGTGCGGCTTGGAGCGTACTGGTGAGAGGGCGAGTGCGCGGCGCGGCTCTGCAGGCGAGCTGGGTCCGGTGACGGGACACGTCGAGGGTGGCAGTGCGGCGCGGCGACTCAGTGCGCGCGCGTGCAAAACGTGCGCTCTGGGCGCGCCCAGAGCACGCACAACAGGTGTTCGACGAAATGCCAGCGCGCTCTAGAGAGCTTGGGTGATGCGGGCAGTTAGCAGGCCAGGGCTAGGGACATCTGGGAGGTTAGTGGACATGCTGGATGGGTCAGTGGCTCAAGTCCACAATGCCAGCTAGGAGACATGCCAAAACTGTTCCTGCACACAGGGTGTTCGACAGAATGCCATGGGCATCTAGGCAATTCTTGGGGTGGCCAAACTCTCCAGATCCTAGTCTCTTTGGGAGCTAAAGAAGGTGGTAAGGTTGGTTTGGCAAAAACAGAAAGTTGATAGTGCAAGATTTTGAGAAAACCAGCTTTGGGCAGAAACTAAAGGCTATCATTGCATGCACCAACAATATGCCAATGGGTCCAATCTCCTGGACTTAAGGGTTTGGTAGGGAGGACTATAGGTAGGAAAAAGCTCAAAGGTACTAGAGCAAAATAAAATGGGGTTGCAGTACAAATCACCAAACTGGACCAGAATAGAAATGAAGATGATTCACTTAAATATTTCAAAGAACATCACAGGGCTTTAGCATGAAGTTGCATTATATGCATCCCCTGACATCCCCAAACACTTGGAAGAATTTTTAGAACAATATTTAAATGGGTTGTAGTGCAAAAGTGCCCACTGGACCAGATTGGAAAAGTTGGTGTAGAGCTCAAAATCTCCAATGGCCGAAAGGTATTTTTGCATAAAAGCGATGTGGAAACATCACATGACATCCCCAAATTTTGGTGAAAATTTTAAATGCATTTGTCAAATGGTTGTAGTGCAAAACAGGCTCCAAATTCAAAAGAAATCATTTTAAAAGGATAAAGCTCTGAGAAAACAAATCTTGCAAATTTAAATCCACTGATAAAGAATTGTTTTATCAAAGAGAGTATTCAAGTCCAACAATACCTATTGAAAGTTTTCCACTTGAAGTAAAAAAAAAATCCACAATAACAAAAAGGTAAATCTTGATAAACGGAAAAGTTTTATTTCCTGGCAAAAATTTTTAATAAATAAAACAAGGTCAAAATTTTGGGGTGTCACAATGAACTACTTTCCAATAAGGGAGCAGATACTGTTACCTCATCAAGTTCTACTTTCCTCCCACTCACTTCTTTCGAGAGAAACCCCTTCTCTAGAAAGGATCCATTCTTAGCAACGAATGTCTTGCCTTCGGATCTGTGATAGAAGGTGTACCCAACAGTCTCCTTTGGGTATCCTGTGAAGACACATTTCTCCGATTTGAGTTTGAGCTTATCAGGTTGAAGCTTTTTCACATAAGCATCACAGCCCCAAACTTTAAGAAACGACAACTTGGGTTTCTTGCCAAACCACAGTTCATAAGGTGTCATCTCAACGGATTTAGATGGTGCCCTATTTAACGTGAATGCAGCCGTCTCTAAAGCATAACCCCAAAACGATAGCGGTAAATCAGTAAGAGACATCATAGATCGCGCCATATCTAGTAAAGTACGATTACAATGTTCGGACACACCATTACGCTGTGGTGTTCCGGGTGGCGTGAGTTGCGAAACTATTCCACATTGTTTCAAATGAAGACCAAACTCGTAACTCAAATATTCTCCTCCACGATCAGATCGTAGAAACTTTATTTTCTTGTTACGATGATTTTCCACTTCACTCTGAAATTATTTGAACTTTTCAAATGTTTCAGACTTATGTTTCATCAAGTAGATATACCCATATCTGCTCAAATCATCTGTGAAGGTGAGAAAATAACGATACCCGCCGCGAGCCTCAATATTCATTGGACCACATACATCAGTATGTATGATTTCCAACAAATCTGTTGCTCGCTCCATTGTTCCGGAGAACGGCGTTTTAGTCATCTTGCCCATGAGGCATGGTTCACAAGTACCAAGTGATTCATAATCAAGTGATTCCAAAAGTCCATCAGAATGGAGTTTCTTCATGCGCTTTATACCAATATGACCCAAACGGCAGTGCCACAAATAGGTTGCACTATCATTATCAACTCCGCATCTTTTGGCTTCAATATTATGAATATGTGTGTCACTACTATCGAGATTCAACAAAAATAGACCACTCTTCAAGGGTGCATGACCATAAAAGATATTACTCATATAATTAGAACAACCATTATTCTGTGATTTAAATGAATAACCGTCTCGCATCAAACAAGATCCAGATATAATGTTCATGCTTAACGCTGGCACCAAATAACATTATTCAGGTCTAAAACTAATCCCGAAGGTAGATATAGAGGTAGCGTGCCGACGGCGATCACATCGACTTAGGAACCATTTCCCACGCGCATCGTCACCTCGTCCTTAGCCAATCTTCGCTTAATCCGTAGTCCCTGTTCCGAGTTGCAAATATTAGCAACAGAACCAGTATCAAATACCCAAGCACTACTGCGAGCATTAGTAAGGTACACATCAATAACAAGTATATCACATATACCTTTGTTCACCTTGCCATCCTTCTTATCCACCAAATACTTGGGGCAGTTCCGCTTCTAGTAACCAGTCCCTTCGTAGTAGAAGCACTCAGTCTTAGGCTTAGGTCCAGACTTGGGCTTCTTCACTTGAGCAGCAACTTGTTTGCCGTTCTTCTTGAAGTTCCTCTTCTTCCCTTTACCCTTTTTCTTGAAACTGGTGGTCTTGTTGACCATCAACAGTTGATGCTCTTTCTTGATTTCTACCTCCGCAGCCTTTAGCATTGCGAAGAGCTCGGGAATTGTCTTATCCATCCCTTGCATATTATAGTTCATCACGAAGCTCTTGTAGCTTGGTGGCAGTGATTGAAGAATTTTGTCAATGACACTATCATCAGGAAGATTAACTCCCAGTTGAATCAAGTGATTGTTATACCCAGACATTTTGAGTAAATGCTCACTGACAGAACTATTCTCCTTCATTTTGCAGCTGTACAACTTATTGGAGACTTCATATCTCTCAATCCGGGCATTTGCTTGAAATATTAACTTCAACTCCAGGAACATCTCATATGCTCCATGACGTTCAAAACATCGTTGAAGTCCCGGTTCTAAGCCGTAAAGCATGGCACACTGAACTATCGAGTAGTCATCAGCTTTGCTCTGCCAGACGTTCATAACATATGGCGTTGCTCCTGCAGCGGGTTTGGCACCTAGCGGTGCTTCCAGGACGTAATTCTTCTGTGCAGCAATGAGGATAATCCTCAAGTTACGGACCCAGTCCGTGTAGTTGCTACCATCATCTTTCAACTTAGCTTTCTCTAGGAACACATTAAAATTCAATGGAACAACAGCACGGGCCATCTATCTACAACAACATAGACATGCAAAATACTATCAGGTACTAAGTTCATGATAAATTAAAGTTCAATTAATCAAATTACTTAAGAACTCCCACTTAGATAAACATCCCTCTAATCATCTAAGTGATCACGTGATCTAAATCAACTAAACCATGTCCGATCATCACATGAGATGGAGTAGTTTTCAATGGTGAACATCACCATGTTGATCATATCTACTATATGATTCACGCTCGACCTTTCGGTCTGAGTGTTCCGAGGCCATATCTACATATGCTAGGCTCGTCAAGTTTAACCCGAGTATTCTGCATGTGCAAAACTGGCTTGCACCCGTTGTATGTGAACGTAGAGCTTATCACACCCGATCATCACGTGGTGTCTCGGCATGACGAACTTTCGCAACGGTGCATACTCATGGAGAACACTTGTACCTTGAAATTTAGTGAGAGATCATCTTATAATGCTATCGCCGAACTAAGCAAAATAAGATGCATAAAGGATAAACATCACTTGCAATCAATATAGGTGATATGATATGGCCATCATCATCTTGTGCCTTTGATCTCCATCTCCAAAGCACCGTTATGATCACCATTGTCACCGGCGCGACACCTTGATCTCCATCGTAGCATCGTTGTCGTCTCGCCAACTATTGCTTCTATGACTATCACTACCGCTTAGTGATAAAGTAAAGCAATTACATAGCGATTGCATTTCATACAATAAAGCGACAACCATATGGCTCCTGCCAGTTGCCGATAACTCTGTTAGAAAACATGGTCATCTCATACAATAAAATTTAGCATCATGTCTTGACCATATCACATTACAACATGCCCTGTAAAAACAAGTTAGACGTCCTCTACTTTGTTGTTGCAAGTTTTACGTGGCTGCTATGGGCTGAGCAAGAACCGTTCTTACCTACGCATCAAAACCACAACGATTTTTCGGCAAGTGTGCTGTTTTAACCTTCAACAAGGACCGGGCGTAGCCACACTCGATTCAACTAAAGTTGGAGAAACTGACACCCGCCAGCCACCTGTGTGCGAAGCACGTCGGTAGAACCAGTCTCGCGTAAGCGTACGCGTAATGTCGGTCCGGGCCGCTTCATCCAACAATACTGCCGAATCAAAGTATGACATGCTGGTAAGCAGTATGACTATTATTGCCCACAACTAATTTGTGTTCTACTTGTGCATATAACATCTACGCATAGACCTGGCTCTGATATCACTGTTGGGGAACGCAGTAATTTGAAAAATTTCCTATGCACACGCAAGATCCATCTAGGTGATGCATAGCAACGAGAGGGGAGAGTGTTGTCTATGTACCCTCGTAGACCGAAAGCGGAAGCGTTATGACAATGCGGTTGATGTAGTCGTATGTCTTCACGATCCGACCGATCCTAGTATCGAAAGTACGGCACCTACGCGATCTGCACACGTTCAGCTCGGTGACATCCCACGAACTCTCGATCCAGCTAAGTGTCGAGGGAGAGCTTCGTCAGCACGACGGTGATGATGAAGTTACCGGCGCAGGGCTTCGCCTAAGCACTGCAACGATATGACCGAGGTGGATTATGGTGGAGGGGGCACCGCACACGGCTAAGACAATGTCAACTTGTGTGTCTATGGGGTGCCCCCCTCCCCATGTATATAAAGGAGGGAGGGGGGAGGTCGGCCGGCCTCTCTAGGCGCGCCAAGGGGGGAGGAGTCCTCCTCCTAGTGGGAGTAGGACTCCCCCTTTCCTAGTCCCACTAGGAATAGAAGGAAGAGGGGGAAGGAGAAAGGAAAGAGGGCCGGCCCCCTCACCCAATTAGGATTGGGCTTGGGGGAGGGGGCCCCTCCTAGGCTGCCTTCTCTTCTCTCCCACTATGGCCCATTAAGGCCCATATGCTCCCCGGGGGTTTCTGGTAACCTCCCGGTACTCCGGTAAATGCCCGAACTCACCCGAAACCATTTCGATGTCGAAACATAGTCATCCAATATATCGATCTTTATGTTTCGACCATTTCGAGACTCCTCGTCATGTCCGTGATCATATCCGGGACTCCGAACTACCTTCTGTACATCAAAACACATAAACTCATAATACCGATCGTCACCGAACTTTAAGCGTGCGGACCCTACGGGTTTGAGAACTATGTAGACATGACTGAGACACGTCTCCGGTCAATAACCAATAGCGGAACCTGGATGTTCATATTTGCTCTCACATATTCTACGAAGATCTTTATCGGTCAAACTGCATAACAACATACGTTGTTCCCTTTGTCATCGGTATGTTACTTGCCCGAGATTCGATCGTCGGTATCTCAATACCTAGTTCAATCTCGTTACCGGCAAGTCTCTTTACTCGTTCTGTAATGCATCATCCCGCAACTAACTTATTAGTCACATTGCTTGCAAGGCTTATAGTGATGTGCATTACCGAGAGGGCCCAGAGATACCTATCTGACAATCAGAGTGACAAATCCTAATCTCGATCTATGCCAAGTCAACAAACACCATCGGAGACACCTGTAGAGCACCTTTATAATCACCGAGTTACGTTGTGACGTTTGGTAGCACACAAAGTGTTCCTCCGGTATTCGGGAGTTGCATAATCTCATAGTCCTAGGAACATGTATAAGTCATGAAGAAAGCAATAGCAACATACTAAACGATCAAGTGCTAAGCTAACGGAATGGGTCAAGTCAATCACATCATTCTCTAATGATGTGATCGCGTTAATCAAATGACAACTCATGTCTATGGCTAAGAAACTTAACCATCTTTGATTCAACGAGCTAGTCAAGTAGAGGCATACTAGTGACACTCTGTTTGTCTATGTATTCACATGTATTAAGTTTCTGGTTAATACAATTCTGGCATGAATAATAAACATTTATCATGATATAAGAAAATATAAATAACAACTTTGTTATTGCCTCAAGGGCATATTTCCTTTAGTCTGGGCAGCAGCAGCATCGGCGTCGTATTCCTTCCTGAAGGTGTTGCTTGGTATGCGAGGCTTCGGAGTGCTAGGTGTGCGGTGGTACTTCTCCGGAGGGTGCGGCGGATATCGGCCATCTTCGCTTAGTTGAGCTGCCGGCGTCGGCATTTGTTTCTCTTTCTTTCTCTCATTTTTTCTTTTAAGCTTGTTTGTGCCGCGGCCCCAGCGAGCTAGTTGTATCGATTGGTTGTTGCTTTATAATATAAAGCGGGGGAAACCCTTTTTCGTAGCTTGTTTAAGGTAATGCAGGCTTTGGGCCACGTCCCGCTGTCCCCTTTGGTGTAAATTGCACTGCAACGAGACTGCATCTGAGGAAACAACCGATTCAGGCGTTCCACAAGAACCTATCTAAGGGGTGCTTTGAGCTTCGTGCCATGTAGACCTAGGCAACCTCTAGGTAAGAAAACGGAGCCTGTACGAGAAGTGTGCATGCTATCGAACACGTCCTACGATCACGTACATATTTATTTTATAGATTTTTTTACATTCTTCTGTTTCACCTTCATTGCTCACCTCAAATCCATCTGCAACAAGAAGGATCCTTTTTTCCCCATGAAATTCACATGTATGTTAAAGACTCTAATAGTACATACTACTACGTGCCATAGAAGAATTTATTGTTAGGATTGTAAGTAATTTTCGGATAAGCTTAATCAATCAGCATGGTAGCAAGTGTGTCGATAGAGCAAATCACATATGACGGACCAGAAACCTCTAGCACATATGGAAAAAGTGCACATGCGAAGAGAGAAAGAGGTTCAGAACATACGGGTTTGCCAAAAACTCCAATGCAACACCGTCGTCGGCCATGGTGGTGAATATGAGATGGTCATCTGTAGTGGAGGTAGACAGATGGTCATGGATGATGTACTCGATTGAAAGTGAGCACTCACACCGAGACGCTCCTAAAAACTTTATCGCCCCTCACTCGGTGCATGTTCTCAAAGGCCGCATTCTCCTATATGGTTGTGCATGCAGTCACCGGGATGGTGTCGCTGGAGAAGCAGCACAACACAAGGAACTTGGTTGGTGCATGTGTTCTTGTCTACTATTGTGTCTATCCTACGTAGCCTGTCTCCTATATTTTCTCACATAGAGGAGATGCATGGGAGACCGAGGGGATGCAATTGACTCGTGGTGGAAGAAATCTCTTGTATGTGTTTTGTCTACTGTTGTGGCTATCCTGCGTAGCCTTTATTATGTGCATCTTCTCACGTGTGAGACTGAGGAGATACAACGAACACATAGTGGAAGAGATATCTATAAGCGCAAATGTGTCCACAACGAGCTTGAATATTGATATGTACGCGCAGAGCTGCCTTAGGAGTGGACCACCAAGAAAAAAATTAAGTTCTTCCAACTACGCACATAACATTAGCTCGAACTCAAACTCAATTCATGGAACACGATACGACGGGCACGTGTGACGTGAAGTGAGTGAGTACACGCTTTTTTGCTCTATTTTCTCATGCTACAATTAGTAGTAGAACAACTCACCTTATATACTGGTATAAAAGTCAAATTTCTTTTGAGATTTTAGAATTTTACTGGGTTGAGGTACAAAACTTAGTGGGTTGAGGCACATAATATCTAACAACCCCCATCAGATCTCATAAGAAAATTGTATACCTTTGTTCCAATTGTACTGTTTGATATACATGTAGTTCAGTGGAGACCGTTTAAGGTTGAACATCCACCTAGACAAGCAGCAGCACCCAGTCTCATGAGTTTCACCACATGTCGCGGTACGTGGATGCCAAGGCTACCCCCTTGGATGGATCATATAAGTCAAACTCCTAGCCTTTCATGAGCTTATCGGAGATTACCTGATCTCATAGATTGTGATCAACAATCTACTTCGTATAGGTGTGTTCTTGAAATACTACATGTAGGACGACATCTTGAACGATGTAAGTTTATTAAATGTTCTCTCCAGCTCCAGTGACTTGTTTTCCGTGGTCCTACTTCACGTGATCTCTAAATAACATAGATTGGGCTTCCCTTCGAAATTTTTTGTGGGTATCAAACCCATCTCCATTGATGCATTGTCTATCACATTCCTTCATAGATCTTTTGTAAATGGATCATTTTTAGTAGTTGTAAATAGAAATTTTGTTCTAACACTATCACTCTGGAGTTTTTCTACTTCCAGACATATCTTATCTCTACATGTCTTGAACTCTTCATGTTATCCTTTGACCCGTTCACTTTGAAAAGGACTGTTTGATTGTCATTATTCATGATGATAGCAAGTATGTGTTTTTCAATCACCAGAAAGTCTATCAAGATTTAATGGAACCATTCTACTTCAATAATAGCTTTGTCTAATGTTACAAATTGCGCTTCCATTGCTGACCTCATTAAGATGATCTGCTTGCAAGACGTCCATGAAACAACGCACATCGAGAGTAAATAAATAGCCACTTGTGGCCTTTATCTCATCAACACCAGAAATCCAATTTGAGTCACTATATACTTTGAGGACTCTTTATACCCGGTATAGTGAATGCCATAGATCATGGTTCCTTTTAGATCACACACCACTCTCTCAAGAGGTGTCAATGGCCATCTCTCGGATTGGAAACAAGACGACTTGGTTTACTAACCCCAAATGATATGTCAGGCCTCCTGATTCTAGCTAAATACATGAGCGGGCCAATGATATGAGAATATTTCAATTGATCTCTTGTGGCCTTTTGATCCTTTCAAACAAACACACTAGGATCATAAGGTGTTAAAGAACATTTGTAGTTAGAATAGCCAAACATACTCAATATCTTTTCCAGAAATGAGATTGCAGAATATATAGCAATCCATTGTTTCATTTATCAATAACTTGATGTGAAGGAAATATGCCCTAGAGGCAATAATAAAGTTGTTATTTTATATTTCCTTATTCATATAAAGGTTTATTATTCATGCTAGAATTGTATTGATCGGAAACTTAAATACATGTGTGAATACATAAACAAATACTATGTCCCTAGTAAGCTTCTACTAGACTAGCTCGTTGATCAAACATAATTAAGGTTTCCTAACCATAGACATGTGTTGTCATTTGATAATGGATCACATCATTAGGAGAATGATGTGATGGACAAAATCCATCCGTTAGCTTAGCATATTGATCGTTCAGTTTATTGCTATTGCTTTCTTCATGTCAAATACATATTCCTCCGACTATGAGATTATGCAACTCCCGGATACCGGAGGAATACCTTGTGTGCTATCGAACGTCACAACGTAACTGGGTGATCATAAAGATGCTCTACAAGTATCTCTGAAGGTGTTTGTTGAGTTGGCATAGATCGAGATTAGGATTTGTCACTCTGAATATCGGAGGGGTATCTCTGGGCCCTCTCGGTAATACACATCATAAGCTTGCAAGCAAATGACTAAGGTGTTAGTTACAAGATGATGTATTATGGAACGGGTAAAGAGACTCGCCGGTAACGAGATTGAACTAGGTATGAAGATACCGGCGATTGAATCTCGGGCAAGTAACATACCGATGGACAAAGTGAATTACGTATGTTGTCATAATGGTTCGACCGATAAAGATCTTCGTAGAATATGTAGGAGCCAGTATGGGCATCCAGGTTTCACTATTGGTTATTGACCGGAGAGGTGTCTCGATCATGTCTACATAGTTCTCGAACCCGTAGGGTCCGCACGCTTAATGTTCGTTGACGATATAGTGTTATATGAGTTATATGATTTGGTGACCGAAGGTTGTTCGGAGTCCCGGATGAGATCACGGACATGACGGGGAGTGTCGAAATGGCCAAGACATAAATATTGATATATAGGACGATGGTATTCGGACACCGGAAGAGTTTCGGGATGCACGGGGGTAGTCATCGGGTCACCGGAAGGGGTTCCGGACAGCCCCCGGTAGGTGTATGGGCTTAATGGGCCAAGGAGGGGACATACCATCCCACAGGGGGCTGGTGCGCCCCTCTCCCTGGCCGGCCAGCCCTAGGGAAGGAAAGGGGGGAGGGCTAGCCCCTCCTGCCTTCCCCTTCTCACGGGAGAAAGGAAAAGGGGAGGGGGGGGGGGCTCCCTCTCCTCTCTTTCCCCTCCTAGCTGCTCCCTCCTCTCCCACCTATATATATGTGGGAGGGGCGGTGCCTAGCACACCAGAATATTATCTTAGCCATGTGCGGCGCCCCCTCCACCGTTTACACCCTCGGTCATATTTTCGTAGTGCTTAGGCGAAGCCCTGCGGAGATAGCTTCACCATCACCGTCACCACACCATCGTGCTGCCAGAACCCATCTACTACCTCACCGTCTTGCTGGATCAAGAAGGCGGAGGACGTCACCGAGCTGAACGTGTGCTGAACGCGGAGGTGCCATACATTCGGTACTTGATCGGTTGGAGCGCGAAGAAGTTCGACTACATCAACCACGTTGTTAAACACTTTCGCTTAAAGTTTACATGGGTATGTAGACACACTCTTCCCTCTCGTTGTTATGCATCTCCATGGATAGATTTTGCGTGTGCGTAGGATTTTTTTTGTTTTCCATGCAACGTTTTTAACAGTGGCATCCGAGCCAGATCTATGCGTAGATGACATGCACGAGTAGAACACAAAGAGTTGTGGGCGGTGATAGTCATACTCCTTATTACCACCAACGTCTTATTTTGATTCGGCGGTATTGTGGGATCAAGCGGCCCAGACCAACCTTACATGTCCACGCACATGAGACTGGTTCCACTGACAGACATGCAACTAGTTTTGCATAAAGGTGGCTGGTGGGTGTCTGTTTCTCCAACTTTAGTTGAATCGAATTTGACTACAACCGGTCCTTGAAGAAGGTTAAAACAACAAACTTGATGAATCGCCATTGTGGTTTTTGCGTAGGTAAGAATGGTTCTTGCTAGAAGCCCATAGCAGCCACGTAAAACTTGCAACAACAAAGTAGAGGACGTCTAACTTGTTTTTACAGGGCATGTTGTGATGTGATATGGTCAAGATATGATGTGATATATGTTGATGTATGAGATGATCATGTTTTGTAATATCGACAACCGACGGGAGCCTTAGGGTTGTCTCTTTATTGTATGAAGTGCAAGCGCCATGTAATTGCTTTACTTTATCGCTATGCGTTAGCAATAGTTGGCGAGACGACCCTGACGCAACGATGGAGATCAAGGTGTCGAGCCGGTGACGATGGAGATCATGACGATGCTTTGGAGATGGAGATCAAAAGCACAAGATGATGATGGCCATATCATGTCACATATTTTGATTGCATGTGATGTTTATCTTTTATGCATCTTATTTTTCTTAGAACGTCGGCAGCATTATAAGATGATCCCTTCACTAAATTTCAAGATAAAAGTGTTCTCCCCGAGTATGCACCATTGCCAAAGTTCGTCGTTTCGAAGCACCACGTGATGATCAGGTGTGATAGACTCTACGTTCACATACAACGGGTGTAAGACAGTTTTGCACATGCAGAATACTGAAAGTGCAACTATCCCTGGGTGGTTTTGGTAATTCCTAACAACATATAGCTCATTGAGCTAATGCTATTCCAAGATAAATATTTCAGGAAAGCTCAATGATTGGCATGGCATGGATTAGAAAGTGGACCCTTCAAAATGCTAAGGACAAAAGATTGGCTCAAGCTCAAAGCACAAGACTCTACATTTTCTATTCTAGTGATCCAAGATCACATTGAGTCTATAGGAAAAGCCAATACTATTAAGAAGGGATGAGGTGTTGCTTAATGAGGTTCTTGCTCAAAATGCTTAGTGATATGCTCCAAAACCCTCCACTACTTTCTCACATCCACATATGTCCCAAACCAAAAAGTCCAACTCGGCCCCACTGATTCTTTCTATCCGGAGCCACCGAGTTCCGTTGACATAGCCACTGCCAGAAACCCTAGTCTTTTCGGTCTCACCGATAGGGATCTCGGTCTCACCGAGATGGGATTGTAATCTCTCTGTTTCCCTTCGTAATGTTTTGGTCAAACCGAGATGAGCGATCGGTCCCACCGAGATTGCAATGCAAACACTCTATTTCCTTTTCGTAATGTTTTGGTCCAACCGAGATGAGCGAATCGGTCCCACCGAGTTTGCCTGACCAACTCTCTGTTAGTCTATTACCAAAATCGGTCCCACCGAGTTTGTGTAATCGGTCTCACCGAGATTACGTTATGCCCTAACCGTAACGAAATCGGTCCCACCGAGTTGACGTGTCGGTCCCACCGAAACACCTAACGGTCACATTATGAACCAAATCGGTCTGACCGAGTTCTTTGAATCGGTCCCACCGAGTTTGCTGATTTGTGCGTAACGGTTAGATTTTGTGTGGAGGCTATATATACCCCTCCACCCACTCTTCATTCGTGGAGAGAGCCATCAGAACATGCCTACACTTCCAACACATATTTTCTGAGAGAGAACCACCTACACTTGTGTTGAGGTCAAGATATTCCATTCCAACCACATAAATCTTGATCTCTAGCCTTCCCCAAGTTGCTTTCCACTCAAACCTTCTTTCCACAAATCCAAATCCTATGAGAGAGAGTTGAGTGTTGGGGAGACTATCATTTGAAGCACAAGAGCAAGGAGTTCATCATCAACACACCATTTGTTACTTCTTGGAGAGTGGTGTCTCCTAGATTGGCTAGGTGTCACTTGGGAGCCTCCGACAAGATTGTGGAGTTGAACCAAGGAGTTTGTAAGGGCAAGGAGATCGCCTACTTCGTGAAGATCTACCCTAGTGAGGCAAGTCCTTCATGGGCGACGGCCATGGTGGGATAGAAAATGTTGCTTCTTTGTGGACCCTTCGTGGGTGGAGCCCTCCGTGGACTCGCGAAACCGTTACCCTTCGTGGGTTGAAGTCTCCATCAACGTGGATGTACGATAGCACCACCTATCGGAACCACGGATAAAAAATCTCCATGTCAACATTGCGTTTGCTCCCTCAAACTCATTCCTTTACCTTCATATGCAATTGTTTTACATTCCATTGCTATACTCTTAGAATTGCATGTGTAGGTTGTTTGCTTGACTTGTGCTAAGTTGCTAAAATCTGCCAAGAACTAAAATTGGGAAAAGGCTAGATTTTTATTTGGTGAAGTAGTCTAATCACCCCCCTCTAGACATACTTTCGATCCTACAAGTGTTATCAGAGCTTTGGTCTCCATTTTATTTGATTTCCATAGCTTTTGGTGGTCATAGCCTTGGTTTCACAACCTAGGAGAGTATAGCGTCTAGCGAGGGAAGTTACCACCATAGAGGTCCTTACTTTGATGGTACAAATTTTGCTAGTTGGAAGCATAAGATGAAAATGCATATTCTTGGACATAACCCCGCCGTTTGGGCTATTGTGTGTATTGGCTTGCAAGGTGAATTCTTTGATGGGAGAGAACCAAACCGTGAAGCTACCGCGGAAGAGTTGAAGATGCTACAATACAATGCTCAAGCTTGTGATATTCTCTTCAACGGATTGTGCCCCGAAGAATTCAACAAAATCAGCCGTCTTGAGAATGCAAAGGAAATTTGGGATACTTTGATTGATATGCATGAAGGCACCGACTCCGTCAAGGAATCCAAATTGGATGTGCTTCAAAGTCAACTTGACAAGTTCAAAATGAAGGATGGTGAAGGTGTCGCTGAAATGTACTCTAGGCTTGCTCTCATCACAAATGAGATTGTCGGCTTAGGAAGTGAAGAGATGACCGACAAATTCATCATCAAGAAGATCCTAAGAGCCTTGCATGGAAAATATGACACCGTGTGCACATTGATCCAAATGATGCCCAATTACAAAGATCTCAAGCCAACGGAAGTCATTGGAAGAATTGTTACTCATGAGATGTCACTCAAGGATAAGGAAGAGCTTCACAACAAGCCAAGTGGTGCTTACAAAGCCTCGTGTGATGCTCCCACATCATCAAGTGAGAAGCAAACCTTCAATGAAGAATTAAGCCTAATGGTGAAGAACTTCAACAAGTTCTACAAGAGTAGAAGCAAGGAAAGAAGTTCCAAGTCAAGGTCCTACAATGACAAAAGATCTTCTAGTCGTGAGCGTAATTGCTACAATTGTGGAAGACCCAGACACTACTCCAATGAGTGTACGACCCCCTACAAAAGAAGAGAAGATTCTCCCAAAAGAAGAAGTAGAAGAGAAGAATCACCACCAAGAGAAAGGAGGAGTAGAGATGATCGTTATGAACGAAAACCCTCTCGAAGAAGCAAGGACTCGGAAAGGAAGGAAAAGTCATCAAGGAGCTACACAAAAAGAAGACATCAAGCTCATGTTGGTGAATGGATATCCGGCTCCGACTCCGACAATCACTCCGAAAGAAGTTATCACTCCGACTCCGAATATACTCAAGATGAAGGTGTTGCCGGTCTAGCACTTGTGTCAACCAACTCCTACGACATATTTGACTCACCAAATGAAGGAATTGGAAGATGCTTCATGGCCAAGGGTCCAAAGGTAACACATCCCGAGTATGTTGATTTCAATAGTGATGAAGATGATTTGCTAGGTGATGATGATTTAGTTGTTGACAACTCTAGTGATGAAAACTATGATGAAACGTCAATTAATCATGCTAGTCAAGATAAAACAAATGATGATGATAAGAAGGAGATTGAGCATCTAACTAAAGAACTAAACACTCTTAAGTTAGCTCATGAAACTACCTTGGAAGATCATCGAGAACTTTTGAAGACTCATGACAACTATGCTTTGAAAAGCTCAACCTTGAGCAAGAGCATGAGTTTTAAAGGCAATCAATGATGATCTTCGCAAGAAAAGTTCTTCTTACATTGCCAAGCGTTTAGTCTTGTCTACTTACATGCCACAAGTTAAATCTAGCAACAAGAACAAGACAGATGCTTCATCTAGTAGTAACAACAATCATGCTAAATGCAATGTTGTTGCTTCTAGTAGTTCTCTTGATTCCACTAATGATTCTCTTAGCCAAGTTACACTTGATCAAGAAATAGCTTATTGAAGGGAATTATAGAGAAAGGTGTTTACAAGAGCCTTACCGGAAGTAAGCAATTTGAGGAAATTGTACGCAAGCAAGGAAGACACGGGAAGAATCAAGGTGTTGGTTTTGAACGAAAGTTCAATGCCAATGGAGTTGAGTGGGAAGAAGATCAATACCCCAAGACGAAGTTTGTTCCTCAACAAGAGAAGTATGATCCTACTTCTTTCAAAGGGACACAAGCTCAAGATGATCTTCCACCACAAGACCACAAGCAAAAAGGCAAAGACAAGCTTCAAGAGGAAATTGATGCATTTGAAGAAGCACCAAAGGCCTTGGTCAAGTGGGTTCCCAAGACTACATCAAGTTCTACCTCATCAAGTACGACTACGACTCCAAGGATTCCCATCAAGATGGTGTGGATCCCGAAGAAGAAGAACTAGAGAGTTCTTGGGGGTGACTCCGCCAACATACTTCACTCTTATCATTTTGGCAAGGACAAGTGCAAACAACTTCCATATCTTGCACTAGTTCAAGGAGTCACAAACCCTCTTGTTGGTAAGACAAGGGACAAGGTAACCTAATGCTTTCATGGACATCATCTTGTGTATGCATCACTCTATGTCTATGGATATCCTTGTTTGTTCCTTGTGGGACTAACCCGGGTAGGTATTGAAAGTGCAACTCACTCCAAAAGATTGCTCCGAATGATCTACATCAACATCGAGCATCTACATCTTCAACACCTACATGAAGTCATCATCAACAAAACCCAAGGTTAGTTCATCCCTCTTAGGGGGGATATCACATCTAGGGGGAGCTTTACTCTAATCAATTGAGCTAAAGCAACTCTAATGGTGTGAACACAACAATGCTTTATGTAAAAGTGGTAACCCCACTTGTGCTTAAACGATGAGTATGACCTATGATCAAATGTTCTCATTTGACTCCTAAGTCAATATACTCATATATAGATGACCTAGTCATCGCCAAATTGCTTGATAGATGCTAGAGTGATTGTGCATGCTTTGTCACATATTTCACTTGCCATTTTATTGTGTGAGCATGTTGATTGCATATTTTACTCATTCGAGGACATCCATTTGTTGCTTTGATTGTTTGGCTTTTTTCTCTTTTGCCAAATGGATGGACAAGAATGCCTAAGAACTCCCTCTAGCTATCTATGCTTTTTTCGTCTCAAACTCTATTCATGCTACATCACAAAGTTTGATCAAGTCAGATTCAAACCACTCTGTGTGAGGAGCACTCAGAGTTCCCGATTCGTCATGGACTTAAACCTCCAGTGCATCTCGGTCTGACCGATTCATCCCTTTCGGTCCTACCGAGATCACTAAGTTGATCTAGGGTTTTCAATCTCGGTGCAACCGATTAAAACCTTTCGGTCGCACCGAGTTGCAGTAACTGCTTGCAGTTTTGCATCTCGGTGCCACCAAGTCGTTCCACTCGGTCACACCGACAGTGTGAGGTTATATATACCGACGGGCCAAATTTTGGAAATTTTTCCGAACCTCCTCGCCCGCGCATAACCTGCTCTGCCTCCTCGGGTCTCCGGATCGTCCTCTCGTCGCCAGCGACCTCCTGCCACTGATCTCTGCCGCCGTCAATGGCAATCTGCCCCGCCATTGCCGCCGTAGCAAGTTCGCCGCCGAACTAGGGTACGAACTTGAACTTTGTGCTAATCCATAACTTTGATTCTTAGCACATTGCTTTGCCATGATTCTTGCCACGATTGAAATCATCCTGTCCAGCGAAAACATCCCGTAGATTAGTTTTGATTTGAAAATTTAGGGTTAGGCCTCCGCCGAATTCATCTCGGACCGACCGAGTTGTAGAAATCGGTCTCACCGATTTGGCTTAGGCCAGAGCACATGCATTTTCGGTCTGACCGAAAATTGCAAATCGGTGTGACCGAGTTCGATTCTCTGTGAAACCCTAGCAGTCTCGGTACCACCGAACTGTGACCGGTCTGACCGAGTTAACTAGTTTAGGTTCCAAAAGCTGCTTCGGTATCACCGAGTTTACAAATCGGTAGCTCCAAAATGCTTTCTGTGAAGAACTAAAACTAAGTATTTAAGTCATATATTTTGCAAAACTCCTATACTTTGTGATTCTCATCTTCTCTATCTCATCTATAATCTATTCACAGGGTCTGCTGTCAGAGAGTTTGCAAAGATGTCTGACCAGAGTGACAGCCAGAACAAGTCTGAATAGCAGGTGGAGATGAGTGAGGGCTCAGATCCCTCCAGCAGTTATGTGTTGGAAATATGCCCTAGAGGCAATAATAAAATGGTTATTATTATATTTCCTTGTTCATGATAATTGTCTATTGTTCATGCTATAATTGTGTTATCCGGAAATCATAATACATGTGTGAATACATAGACCACAACATGTCCCTAGTGAGCCTCTAGTTGACTAGCTCGTTGATCAATAGATGGTTACGGTTTCCTGACCATGGACATTGGATGTCATTGATAACGGGATCACATCATTAGGAGAATGATGTGATGGACAAGACCCAATCCTAAGCGTAGAGCAAGATTGTGTAGTTCGTCTGCTAAAGCTTTTATAATGTCAAGTATCTTTTCCTTAGACCATGAGATTGTGCAACTCCCGGATACCGTAGGAATGCTTTGGGTGTGCCAAACGCCACAACGTAACTGGGTGGCTATAAAGGTACACTACGGGTATCCCCGAAAGTATCTGTTGGGTTGGCACAAATCGAGACTGGGATTTGTCACTCCGTATGACAGAGAGGTATCTCTGGGCCCACTCGGTAAGACATCATCTAATGAGCTCAATGTGACTAAGGGGTTGGTCACGGGATGATGTGTTACGGAACGAGTAAAGAGACTTGCCGTAACGAGATTGAACAAGGTATCGGTATACCGACGATCGAATCTCGGGCAAGTGCTATACCGGTAGACAAAGGGAATCGTATACGGGATTGATTGAATCCTTGACATCGTGGTTCATCCGATGAGATCATCGTGGAACATGTGGGAGCCAACATGGGTATCTAGATCCCGCTGTTGGTTATTAGCCGGAGAGATGTCTCCGTCATGTCTGCATAGTTCCCGAACCCGTAGGGTCTACACACTTAAGGTTCGATGACGCTAGGGTTATAGGGAATAGATGTACGTGGTTACCGAATGTTGTTCGGAGTCCCGGATGAGATCCCGGACGTCACGAGGAGTTCCGGAATGGTCCGGAGGTGAAGATTTATATATGGGAAGTCCAGTTTCAGTCACCGAAAAGGTTTCGTGGTTTATCGGTATTGTACCGGGACCACCGAAGGGGTTCCGGGGGTCCACCTGCCCCGAAGGACCTAATGGGCTGTAGTTGAGTGGGAACCAGCCCCTTAGTGGGCTGGTGCGCCCCCAAGGGCCCAAGGCGCCTAGGGTTGGAAACCCTAGGGGGCCGCTGCCCCCTCCCCCCGCCCCCCTAGTTGGAAACCCTAAGGGGGCCGCTGCCCTCCCGAGGGGCCGCCGCCCCGGGGGCCGCCCCCCCTCTAGATGGATCTAGGGGGCCGGGCCCCCTCCCCTTCCCCTATATATAGTGGGGGTTTTGGGGCTGCCAGGGACACACGTCTCCCTCTCTCTTGGCGCAGCCCTACCCCTCTCCCTCCTCGTTTCTCGCAGTGCTTGGCGAAGCCCTGCTGGAGTGCCACGCTCCTCCACCACCACCACGCCGTCGTGCTGCTGCTGGATGGAGTCTTCCCCAACCTCTCCCTCTCCCTTGCTGGATCAAGGCGCGGGAGACGTCACCGGGCTGCACGTGTGTTGAACGCGGAGGCACCGTTGTTCGGTGCTTAGATCGGATTCGGCCGCGATCTGAATCGCTTCGTGTATGACTCCACCGACCGCGTTCTTGCAACGCTTCCGCATCGCGATCTTCAAAGTTATGAAGATGCACTCCCCTCTCGTTGCTAGGAAGCTCCATAGATTGATCTTGGTGATGCGTAGAAATTTTTTAATTTCTGCAACGATCCCCAACATTGGTATCAGAGCTAGGTCTATGCGTAGTTTCTATGCACGAGTAGAACACAAGTTGTTGTGGGCGTCGATTTTGTCAATTTACTTGCCGTTACTAGTCTTATCTTGATTCGGCGGCATCGTGGGATGAAGCGGCCCGGACCGACCTTACACGTACGCTTACGTGAGACAGGTTCCACCGACTGACATGCACTAGTTGCATAAGGTGGCTAGCGGGTGTCTGTCTCTCCCACTTTAGTCGGATCGGATTCGATGAAAAGGGTCCTTATGAAGGGTAAATAGAAATTGGCATATCACGTTGTGGTTTTGGCGTAGGTAAGAAACGTTCTTGCTAGAAACCTATAGCAGCCACGTAAAAATTTGCAACAACAATTAGAGGACGTCTAACTTGTTCTTGCAGCATATGCCGTGTGATGTGATATGGCCAAAAGGATGTGATGAATGATATATGTGATGTATGAGATTGATCATGTTCTTGTAATAGGAATCACGACTTGCATGTCGATGAGTATGACAACTGGCAGGAGCCATAGGAGTTGTCTTAATTTATTGTATGACCTGCGTGTCAAGGAAAACACAATGTAATTACTTTACTTTATTGCTAACCGTTAGCCATAGTAGTAGAAGTAATAGTTGACGAGACAACTTCATGAAGACACGATGATGGAGATCATGATGATGGAGATCATGGTGTCATGCCGGTGACGATGATGATCATGGCGCCCCGAAGATGGAGATCAAAAGGAGCAAAATGACATTGGCCATATCATGTCACTGTTTGATTGCATGTGATGTTTATCATGTTTTTACATCTTATTTGCTTAGAACGACGGTAGCTTAAATAAGATGATCCCTCGCAATAATTTCGAGAAAGTGTTCCCCCTAACTGTGCACCGTTGCGAAGGTTCGTTGTTTTGAAGCACCACGTGATGATCGGGTGTGATAGATTCTAACGTTCGAATACAACGGGTGTAAGCCAGATTTACACATGCAATACACTTAGGTTGACTTGACGAGCCTAGCATGTACAGACATGGCCTCGGAACACGGAAGACCGAAAGGTCAAACATGAGTCGTATAGAAGATACGATCAACATGAAGATGTTCACCGATGATGACTAGTCTGTCTCATGTGATGATCGGACACGGCCTAGTTGACTCGGATCATGTATCACTTAGATGACTAGAGGGATGTCTATCTGAGTGGGAGTTCATTAAATAATTTGATTAGATGAACTTAATTATCATGAACATAGTCTAAAACTTTGCAATATGTCTTGTAGATCAAATGGCCCACGCTAATGTTGCCCTCAACTTCAACGCGTTCCTAGAGAAAACCAAGCTGAAAGACGATGGTAGCAACTACACGGACTGGGTCCGTAACCTGAGGATTATCCTCATAGCTGCCAAGAAAGCATATGTCCTTGATGCACCGCTAGGTGATGCACCTGTTTTCCCAGCAACTCAAGACGTTATGAACGCCTGGCAGTCGCGTAGTGATGATTACTCCCTGGTTCAGTGCAGCATGCTTTACAGCTTAGAACCCGGGCTCCAAAAGTGTTTTGAGCAGCACAGAGCATATGAGATGTTCCAAGAGCTGAAAATGGTTTTCCAAGCTCATGCCCGGGTCGAGAGATATGAAGTCTCCGACAAGTTCTACAGTTGTAAGATGGAGGAGAATAGTTCTGTCAGCGAGCACATACTCAAAATGTCTGGGTTGCACAACCGCTTATCTCAGCTGGGAGTTAATCTCCCGGATGATGCGGTCATTGACAGAATCCTTCAGTCGCTCCCACCTAGCTACAAGAGCTTTGTGATGAACTTCAATATGTAGGGGATGGAAAAGACCATTCCTGAGGTATATTCAATGCTGAAATCAGCGGAGGTGGAGATCAAAAAGGAACATCAAGTGTTGATGGTGAATAAAACCACTAAGTTCAAGAAAGGCAAGGGTAAGAAGAACTTCAAGAAGGACGGCAAGGGAGTTGCCGCGCCCGGTAAGCCAGTTGCCGGGAAGAAGCCAAAGCATGGACCCAAGCCTGAGACTGAGTGCTTTTATTGCAAGGGAAACGGTCATTGGAAGCGGAACTGCCCCAAGTACTTAGCGGATAAGAAGGCCGGCAATACCAAAGGTATATGTGATATACATGTTATTGATGTGTACCTAACCAGCGCTCGTAGTAGCTCCTGGGTATTTGATACCGGTGCGGTTGCTCATATTTGTAACTCAAAACAGGAGCTGCGGAATAAGCGAAGACTGGCGAAGGACGAGGTGACAATGCGCGTCGGGAATGGTTCCAAGGTCGATGTGATCGCCGTCGGCACGCTACCTCTACATTTACCTACGGGATTAGTTTTAAACCTCAATAATTGTTATTTAGTACCAGCTTTGAGCATGAACATTGTATCTGGATCTTGTTTAATGCGAGATGGCTACTCATTTAAATCTGAGAATAATGGTTGTTCTATTTATATGAGAGACATGTTTTATGGTCATGCCCCGCTGGTCAATGGTTTATTCTTATTTAATCTCGAACGTGATGTTACACATATTCATAGTGTGAATGCCAAAAGATGTAAGGTTGATAATGATAGTCCCACATACTTGTGGCACTGCCGCCTTGGTCACATTGGTGTCAAACGCATGAAGAAACTCCATGCAGATGGACTTTTGGAGTCTCTTGATTATGAATCATTTGACACGTGCGAACCATGCCTCATGGGCAAAATGACCAAGACTCCGTTCTCCGGAACAATGGAGCGAGCAACCAACTTATTGGAAATCATACATACTGATGTGTGCGGTCCAATGAGCGTTGAGGCTCGCGGTGGTTATCGCTATGTTCTCACCCTCACGGATGACTTAAGTAGATATGGGTATGTCTACTTAATGAAACACAAGTCTGAGACCTTTGAAAAGTTCAAGGAATTTCAGAGTGAGGTTGAGAATCAACGTGACAGGAAAATCAAGTTCTTACGATCAGATCGTGGGGGAGAATATTTGAGTCACGAATTTGGCACGCACTTAAGGAAATGTGGAATTGTTTCACAACTCACGCCGCCTGGAACACCTCAGCGTAATGGTGTGTCCGAACGTCGTAATCGCACTCTATTGGATATGGTGCGATCTATGATGTCTCTTACCGATCTACCGCTATCATTTGGGGTTATGCTATAGAGACTGCCGCATTCACTTTAAATAGGGCTCCGTCGAAATCCGTTGAGACGACACTGTATGAATTATGGTTTGGGAAGAAACCTAAGCTGTCGTTTCTAAAAGTTTGGGGATGCGATGCTTATGTCAAGAAACTTCAACCTGAAAAGCTCGAACCCAAGTCGGAAAAATGCGTCTTCATAGGATACCCTAAGGAAACTATTGGGTATACCTTCTACCTCAGATCCGAAGGCAAGATCTTTGTTGCCAAGAATGGATCCTTTCTAGAGAAAGAGTTTCTCTCGAAAGAAGTAAGTGGGAGGAAAGTAGAACTTGATGAAGTACTGCCTCTTGAACCGGAGAGTAGCGCAGCTCAAGAAAATGTTTCTGTGGTGCCTGCACCGACTAGAGAGGAAGTTAATGATGATGATCAAGGAACTTCAGATCAAGTTGCTACTGAACTTCGTAGGTCCACAAGGGCACGTTCCGCACCAGAGTGGTACGACAACCCTGTCCTGGAAATCATGTTGTTAGACAATGGTGAACCTTCGAACTATGAAGAAGCGATGGCGGGCCCGGATTCCGACAAATGGCTTGAAGCCATGAAATCCGAGATAGGATCCATGTATGAAAACGAAGTATGGACTTTGACTGACTTGCCCGATGATCGGCGAGCCATAGAAAATAAATGGATCTTTAAGAAGAAGACAGACGCGGATGGTAATGTAACCATCTATAAGGCTCGGCTTGTCGCTAAGGGTTATCGACAAGTTCAAGGGGTTGACTACGATGAGACCTTCTCACCCGTAGCGAAGCTGAAGTCTGTCCGAATCATGTTAGCAATTGCCGCATTCTATGATTATGAGATATGGCAAATGGACGTCAAAACGGCATTCCTTAATGGTTTCCTTAAGGAAGAATTGTATATGATGCAGCCGGAAGGTTTTGTCGATCCTAAGAATGCTGACAAGGTATGCAAGCTCCAACGCTCGATCTATGGGCTGGTGCAAGCATCTCGGAGTTGGAACATTCGCTTTGATGAGATGATCAAAGCGTTTGGGTTTACACAGATTATGGAGAAGCCTGTGTTTACAAGAAAGTGAGTGGGAGCTCTGTAGCATTTCTCATATTATATGTGGATGACATACTATTGATGGGAAATGATATAGAACTCTTGGAAAGCATAAAGGCCTACTTGAATAAGTGTTTTTCAATGAAGGACCTTGGAGAAGCTGCTTACATATTAGGCATCAAGATCTATAGAGATAGATCGAGACGCCTCATTGGTCTTTCACAAAGCACGTACCTTGACAAGATATTGAAGAAGTTCAATATGGATCAGTCCAAGAAGGGGTTCTTGCCTGTATTGCAAGGTGTGAGATTGAGCACGGCTCAATGCCCGACCACGCAGAAGATAGAGAAAAGATGAGTGTCATCCCCTATGCCTCGGCCATAGGGTCTATTATGTATGCCATGCTGTGTACCAGACCTGATGTAAACCTTGCCGTAAGTTTGGTAGGAAGGTACCAAAGTAATCCCGGCATGGAACACTGGACAGCGGTCAAGAATATCCTGAAGTACCTGAAAAGGACTAAGGATATGTTTCTCGTTTATGGAGGTGACGAAGAGCTCGTCGTAAAGGGTTACGTCGATGCTAGTTTCGACACAGATCTGGATGACTCCAAGTCACAAACCGGATACGTGTATATTTTGAATGGTGGGGCAGTCAGCTGGTGCAGTTGCAAGCAAAGCGTCGTGGCGGGATCTACATGTGAAGCGGAGTACATGGCAGCCTGGGAGACAACACATGAAGCAATCTGGATGAAGGAGTTCATTACCGACCTAGGAGTTATTCCCAATGTGTCGGGCCTGATGACTCTCTTCTGTGACAACACTGGAGCTATTGCCCTTGCCAAGGAGCCCAGGTTTCACAAGAAGACCAGGCATATCAAGCGTCGCTTCAACTCCATTCGTGAAAATGTTCAAGATGGAGACATAGAGATTTGTAAAGTGCATACGGACCTGAATGTCGCAGATCCGTTGACTAAACCTCTTCCACGTGCAAAACATGATCAACACCAGAACTCTATGGGTGTTCGATTCATCACAATGTAACTAGGTTATTGACTCTAGTGCAAGTGGGAGACTGTTGGAAATATGCCCTAGAGGCAATAATAAAATGGTTATTATTATATTTCCTTGTTCATGATAATTGTCTATTGTTCATGCTATAATTGTGTTATCCGGAAATCGTAATACATGTGTGAATACATAGACCACAACATGTCCCTAGTGAGGCTCTAGTTGACTAGCTCGTTGATCAATAGATGGTTACGGTTTCCTAACCATGGACATTGGATGTCATTGATAACGGGATCACATCATTAGGAGAATGATGTGATGGACAAGACCCAATCCTAAGCATAGCACAAGATCGTGTAGTTCGTCTGCTAAAGATTTTCAAATGTCAAGTATCTTTTCCTTAGACCATGAGATTGTGCAACTCCCGGATACCGTAGGAATGCTTTGGGTGTGCCAAACGTCACAACGTAACTGGGTGGCTATAAAGGTACACTACGGGTATCCCCGAAAGTATCTGTTGGGTTGGCACGAATCGAGACTGGGATTTGTCACTCTGTATGACGGAGAGGTATCTCTGGGCCCACTCGGTAAGACATCATCGTAATGAGCTCAATGTGACTAAGGGGTTGGTCACGGGATGATGTGTTACAGAACGAGTAAAGAGACTTGCCGTAACGAGATTGAACAAGGTATCGGTATACCGACGATCGAATCTCGGGCAAGTGCTATACCGGTAGACAAAGGGAATCGTATACGGGATTGATTGAATCCTTGACATCGTGGTTCATCCGATGAGATCATCGTGGAACATGTGGGAGCCAACATGGGTATCCAGATCCCGCTGTTGGTTATTGGTCAGAGAGATGTCTCGGCCATGTCTGCATAGTTCCCGAACCCGTAGGGTCTACACACTTAAGGTTCGATGACGCTAGGGTTATAGGGAATAGATGTACGTGGTTACCGAATGTTGTTCGGAGTCCCGGATGAGATCCCGGATGTCACGAGGAGTTCCGGAATGGTCCGGAGGTGAAGATTTATATATGGGAAGTCCAGTTTCAGTCACCGGAAAGGTTTCGTGGTTTATCAGTATTGTACCGGGACCACCGAAGGGGTTCCGGGGGTCGACCAGGAGGGTCCACCTGCCCTGAAGGACCTAATGGGCTGTAGTTGGGTGGGAACCAGCCCCTTAGTGGGCTGGTGCGCCCCCCAAGGGCCCAAGGCGCCTAGGGTTGGAAACCCTAGGGGGCCGCTGCCCCCTCCCCCCGGGGGCGGGCGCCCCCTAGTTGGAAACCCTAAGGGGGCCGCTGCCCCCCCGAGGGGCCGCTGCCCCCCCGAGGGGCCGCCGCCCCCTATAGATGGATCTAGGGGGCCGGCCCCCCTCCCCTTCCCCTATATATAGTGGGGGTTTTGGGGCTGCCAGAGACACGAGTCTCCCTCTCTCTTGGCGCAGCCCTACTCCTCTCCCTCCTCGTCTCTCGCAGTGCTTGGCGAAGCCCTGCTGGAGTGCCACGCTCCTCCACCACCACCACACCGTCGTGCTACTGCTGTGCGGAGTCTTCCCCAACCTCTCCCTCTCCCTTACTGGATCAAGGCGCGGGAGATGTCACCGGGCTGCATGTGTGTTGAACGCGGAGGCACTGTTGTTCGGTGCTTAGATCGGATTCGGCCGCGATCTGAATCGCTTCGTGTACGACTCCACCGACCGCGTTCTTGCAACGCTTCCGCATCGCGATCTTCAAAGGTATGAAGATGCACTCCCCTCTCGTTGCTAGTAAGCTCCATAGATTGATCTTGGTGATGCATAGAATTTTTTTAATTTCTGCAACGATCCCCAACATTATGATGATAGCAGCAGGAGCACTCCCAGCAATTTGCCAAAGGCTGCCACCAGGACAAGGAAGAAGAGGAATTCCGACTCTGAGGATGAAGACTATTAGGCCGTTGAAGATGAAGCCACTTCAAATAAAAAGGTGCTGAAGAAAGAGTATGACATAGCTGCAGCAACAAAGCCTGGTCTGAAAACAAAGACTCCAGCAAGAAGACAGCCCATGTCTAAGCCAAGAAAAGTTGCCACAGGTGAAACTATGAATTTCACCATTGAATCTGAAGAAGAAGCAGCTGGTGAGGATAAGAAGAAGAAGAGGGCTAGAACCACTACTGCCAGAGTTCTTGGCAAGCCCTCAATGAGGAAAGACTCTGAAGAAGAAGAGGAAGAGGATGCTGCACCAGCACCCAAAGCTCAAAAGCTTATGGGGGATGCAATCAGATCAGGGGCTGCTCCATCTAAGCCCAAATCTGCCCCCAAGGCTGCTGCTCCAGCTCCAAAGCCTAAACCCAAGAGAAGCACTAGGAACATCCCTGCTGAAGAGAAGAACAAGGCCTAGTGCCTGAAGCTGCCGCTGAAGAAGAAGATGACTCTGTTGTATTGAGGAAGATGAAACCCAAGATCCCTGACCACATTGATGCACACCTAGTTGCAGAGAACATGAAAATCAGGAAGGATGCAGGATTGAGACTATGGAGACAGTCTGATCCATATGCTATCAGGAGAAGGACTGCTGTGGACTATAGGTTTCACACTAAGGAACAACAGGACTTCTATGAGACAGTTCTGCTTCACAAGAAGCCCATTGTGTGTGACATGAGATGGGTTGACTGGGAGTTCATCAAGGAGAATGAGGATCACTTCCCTGGTGTGCTTGATAGCTTCAAGGCATGTGGAGTTGACACTTTTGTTGCTCAGAAGCTCACCAAGTGGAATGATGAGCTCATCATGCAGTTCTACTCCACTGCCCACTTCTATCCAGATGGAAGGATAGTATGGATGTCTGAAGGTACTAGGTACCAGTCTATAGTTGAGGAATGGGCCAAGCTTATCAATGCTCCTGAGGAACATGAGGATGACTTGGATATTTATGCAGAGAAGAAGAAAGACCACAACTCAATGGCCAACATGTACAAAGAGATCCCAGATGCTGCTTTGGATACACATAAGTTTGGATATGTTCACTACTTGTTGTCTGGTCTGCCAACTATCAACTGGATCTTAAGGCACACACTGCTACCCAAGTCAGGTGATCACAAGATGATTAGAGGACATGCAATAAACTTGCTGCATATATTTGATGTCCCACAGAAGTTCAAGGTCATGAGTTTGATTGTTGAGACAATCAAGAGAACTGCTGCTGACCAGAAGAGAAGGTGTGGGTATGCCCCACAAATTCAGGAGCTCATCAACTCAAAGATGGGCAAAGGCAAATACATTTTGGATAAGGAGCACCTGCCCATCTACCCTGAATTTGAAGATAACACAGTGGTGATGAATGAGAATGAACCATCTTCAGCTCAAGCACATGAAAAGAGAGAGAAGGCTAAGGCAGAGAAGGCTGCAAAGATGCCAACATGAGAGGAGGCATCTCAGGTATTCTTGAAGAGCAAGCAAGACCAGCTTGGATATCTGATCCAATCCACCCTGAGGATTGAGGAGGGCTTGGCCACCCTGACCAAGAACCAGGAGAACTTGGAAAGGATTATTGAGACAAAATTCTATGACCTTGATGTCAAGGTGACAGAGATCCAAACTGCAGTTGAGCAACTTCAGGAGGAAGCTGAGGAGAAGAAGGACAAGTCTACCACAGATGCTTTTGCCAGAGTGCCCAGAGGACAGAGATCTGCTGCAGTGCCAGTGACAGACACGAGAGCCACAGCATCAGCACGAGCAGCTACAGCTCCAGTTCCACCTCCAGCAGCTACTCCACCAGCTCCAACTACTTCATGTGAAGCCTTCGTCCTTGGAGTTCTCTCAACACCACCTCCTGAAGGTCAAGCCTGAGAGTCGTTTAGCACTATGCATTTTTGAACTTTTTGGTAACTTGTTGCCAAAGGGGGAGAAAAATGTATAGATCATAGGCTTCGAGAGAGAGTGTTGCCTTTTATTCTCTCTTGCTATTTTGGTTGAAACTTTATTGTGTGCTTGTGTGAGATACTACTTTATGTCCTTGTGAGATACTTGCTTGATCATGTGTTTGACTATATGCTACCCTTAATGCTTGTTGGATGATATTATCTTTCATATCCTCTTATGATCATTCACTTTGCTTGGTGATGAGTGCATGTGTTTTAATCTCTATCATTTTGAGCGCTCCACCAAGATGTATGTGACATGGAAGAGTAACCCATGATCCTAATCGATTGTACATTTGCATTCAAAAGCAAATTTTAAATAATGCACAAATTTAGGGGGAGCTCTTGCTTATCACATACTTCTCAAAGCGACGATGTTTTTCAATCTTATTTATCATTTGTCGAAGCTTCGATCTATATGTTGTCATCAATTACCAAAAAGGGAGAGATTGAAAGTGCAACTATCCCTGGGTAGTTTTGTTAATTCCTAACAACATATAGCTCATTGAGCTAATGCTATTCCAAGATAAATATTTCAGGAAAGCTCAATGATTGGCATGGCATGGATTAGAAAGTGGACCCTTCAAAATGCTAAGGACAAAAGATTGGCTCAAGCTCAAAGCACAAGACTCTACATTTTCTATTTTAGTGATCCAAGATCACATTGAGTCTATAGGAAAAGCCAATACTATTAAGAAGGGACGAGGTGTTGCTTAATGAGGTTCTTGCTCAAAATGCTTAGTGATATGCTCCAAAACCCTCCACTACTTTCTCACATCCACATATGTCCCAAACCAAAAAGTCTAACTCGGCCCCACCGATTCTCTCTATCCAGAGCCACCGAGTTCAGTTGACATAGCCACTGCCAGAAACCCTAGTCTTTTCGGCCTCACCGATAGGGATCTCGGTCTCACCGAGATGGGATTGTAATCTCTCTGTTTCCCTTCGTAACATTTCGGTCAAACCGAGATGAGCGATCGGTCCCACCGAGATTGCAATGCAAACACTCTGTTTCCTTTTCGTAACGTTTTGGTCCAACCGAGATGAGCGAATCGGTCCCACCGAGTTTGCCTGACCAACTCTCTGTTAGTCTATTACCAAAATCGGTCCCACCGAGTTTGTGTAACCAGTCTCACCGAGATTACGTTATGCCCTAACCCTAACGAAATCGGTCCCACCGAGTTGACGAGTCGGTCCCACCGAAACACCTAACGGTCACATTATGAACCAAATCGGTCTGACCGAGTTCTTTGAATCGGTCCCACCTAGTTTGGTGATTTGTGTGTAATGGTTAGATTTTGTGTGGAGGCTATATATACCCCTCCACCCACTCTTCATTCGTGGAGAGAGCCATCAGAACATGCCTACACTTCCAACATATATTTTCTGAGAGAGAACCACCTACACTTGTGTTGAGGTCAAGATATTCCATTCCAACCACATAAATCTTGATCTCTAGCCTTCCCCAAGTTGCTTTCCACCCAAACCTGCTTTCCACCAAATCCAAATCCTGTGAGAGAGAGTTGAGTGTTGGGAGACTATCATTTGAAGCACAAGAGCAAGGAGTTCATCATCAACACACCATTTGTTACTTCTTGGAGAGTGGTGTCTCCTAGATTGGCTAGGTGTCACTTGGGAGCCTCCAACAAGATTGTGGAGTTGAACCAAGGAGTTTGTAAGGGCATGGAGATCGCCTACTTCGTGAAGATCTACCCTAGTGAGGCAAGTCCTTCGTGGGCGACGGCCATGGTGGGATAGACAAGGTTGCTTCTTCGTGGACCCTTTGTGGGTGGAGCCCTCCGTGGACTCGCGCAACCGTTAACCTTCGTGGGTTGAAGTCTCCATCAACGTGGATGTACGATAGCACCACCTATCGGAACCACGGATAAAAAATCTCTGTGTCAACATTGCGTTTGCTCCCTCAAACTCATCCCTTTACCTTCATATGCAATTGTTTTACATTCCGCTGCTATACTCTTAGAATTGCATGTGTAGGTTGTTTGCTTGACTTGTGCTAAGTTGCTTAAATCTGCCAAGAACTAAAATTGGGAAAAGGCTAGATTTTTATTTGGTCAAGTAGTCTAATCACACCCCCTCTAGACATACTTTCGATCCTACAAATACTCGGGTTAAACTTGACGAGCCTAGCATGTACATACATGGTCTCGGAACACTG